>NC_048317.1:850792-906354 GCF_013100865.1 Trachemys scripta elegans | reverse complement strand
CCCGCCCTAACTCCCCCTCCTCCCTCCCAGCCATGCAAAAAGGGCTGCCCCAGCGCTACTGGCTTCATGGTTTGCCGGGCAGCCTCCAGACCCTGCGCCCCCGGCTGGGCGCTTCCCCTCCCGGGCTCCAGCTGCGCTGGGGAAGCACCGGCCGGGGGCGCAGGGTCTGGGGGCTGCCCGGCAAACCATGAAGCCAGTAGCGCTGGGGCAGCCCTTTTTGCATGGCTGGGAGGGAGGAGGGGGAGTTAGGGCGGGGACTTTGGGGAAGGGGCGGCGTTGGGGCGGGGCCGGGGGTGGGAAAGGGGCAGGGCCAGGGCCCCGTGGAGTGTCCTCTTTTTTTATTTATTAAATATGGTAACCCTACCCATCAGCATGTGGCCTTGTGCCTCCACTCCCGTTCAGCCCCTGCCCCAGTCTGTCCTCCCCCACTAGCCCTTATGATTAGGATGACCCAACAGCAAATGTGAAAAATCGGGACGGGGGTGGGGGGTAATAGGAGCCGATATAAAAAAAAGACCCCAAAATCGGGACTGTTCCTATAAAATTGGGACATCTGTTTACCCTACTTCTGAGCCCGTCTGACCCCCCAGGACCCCACACTTCTGTCTCCCCATAGCCCCTGTCTCCCGACCTGGCTGGGAGCAGCTGCTGTTTTCTGTCGCCACTGTGCCCTCTGGTGAGCAAAAAGCGGAACTGCAGCAACTTTTCAGCAGAAGCTTTTTTCTGCATAAAAAATTTAAAAAATGTGTGGCTAATTAATTATGCATGTGCAGAATTCCCCAGGCGTAAGGGGAGGGATAAAGATGTATTGATCACATGACCGGTGATGGATGACATCTAGGAGGAAAGAGAAGTGCTGGTGTTTTGGTAGGTTTCAGTTTTGCGTCTCCTACAGTCTTGTGTTTGTAAAGGTGTCAGGGACCCCCAGAGCTTTGGACAGGCACCCTTGGTGTGAGGGTTCTTACAGACCAGTGTGTAACTTAATGACTCCGTTAATACTGTATTATTTATTAATTTGTAGGGCCCCATTGGAGTGGAGAGAGTTACAGACACAGAGTCCCTGCCCGGAACAGCTTACAATCTAAGTATGAGAGACAAGGGATGGATACAACGGGGAGGGGAGGGGAGGGGAGAAGACTCAATGAATTGGTACTGGTCAGCATGAAAAGCGGCAGTCACAGTGCACCAGCTGCCTAGTCGCTGTTGTTTTTTCGTAGGCATTATAGCACAGAGCAGTTTTAAGGAAGGATTTGAAGGCGCACACTGAGTCAATGTTTCAGATGCTTTCGAAGCTCCTCCCATGCATGGGGGTGTGTGGAATGTCATAAAAAGCAAACGAGCCTGTTTGAAGTAACAAGTGGGCCATGAAGTCTGCATCATTGGCAAAGCATTGTCAGGAATCACCATCTCACTAGCATATAAGACATGACAGTTCAGGCAAGGGATAGACCAGGTAGGGCCTTACAAATAAAGACAGGTAGTTTGCATTTAATGCAGTGAAAAAAGGCAAGTCAGGGGAGGCTGAATATTGGTGCAAGACAGTCAAAACAACGAGCCAGGAAAATAATCTTTGCAGCAGCATTTTGAATGGAAACTTGAAGTTGACTAATGTCACTGTGAAATGGGTGAGAAATATTCCAGTTGTAATCCACAATACTAAGCATTGCTTTCCTGACCGCAGAAGCAGGAAGCTGCCTGTTTACCCTGGAGACAGCTAGCAGGGCACATGCTCAGGTCTCCCAGACCATTCACTGGCAGGGAACGTTGTAGGCTCTTCAGCTGGTGGAACACTGGGCGGGGGACAAAGCAAGGTCTGGTTTGCCTCCGGCAGATGGCAGGCGTAAGCCTTTCTGGAGAACAGCTGGTGCACGGTCTCTGTCCCCTAAAGGTGGAACTAGCTGCTGCTCTCATCAGATAAGTCAGTGGTTCTCAAACTTTTCTTTTCACAGACCACTTGAAAATTGCTGAGGGTCTCGGCAGATCACTTAATGATCTTTCCAAATGTTATTTGTACCGTTAGATAACTATTGTAAAGTGTTTTGGATAAAAGCGCGATATAAAAAACACTTAATAATTAATTTATTTGTTCTACAAATAAAAGCACACAACTCATATTTTAATATCAGTAGTCTTACCTTTCTAATGCAATGGATGTGCCCTCTCTCCCCCTGCTGCGGCAGCCCCCAAGCTGTGGCTGGAAAGGAGGGGGTCTCTCCCTCTCTCCCCCACGGTGGCAGCCCCCAAGCTGTGGCTGGGAAGGGGGGGGGGGGTCTCTCCCCTGCCACAGCAGCCACAGAGCTGAGGCTGGGGAGGAGGGCCGTCTCCTGGAAGCCGCAGCCCTGGAGCTGGGGAAAGTCGCCTCTTTCTCTGGCCGCCGCAGTCCTGCACATCCCAAATTCCCACTGCCCCCTCCTACCTATCCCTTATTCCCCCCAAGGCCACCACCTCACCTTACATGTGCATCTTCTCCAGGGTCCAGCCACCTAATTAGTGGAGCCTCGCCTGTGTGGCTCCACTAATTAGGTGGGTGGCCCTTCATTCTCTCATGTTTGGCCGCCCAGGTGCACACCTTTGAGGGAACTATCTGCAGACCCCCTGAATGGAGCTCACAGACCACTTGGGGGTCCATGGACCACAGATTGAGAACCTCTGAGATAAGTTTTGATTCTCTTAGTGTGAGGGCAGCGTTGGCTCCGCTGTCTGATTTAGACCTAGTGCCTGAACAAACCAGGACTGGATTTAGTCTCCCCCCCTCTCCTGTGAGGGAGCATGGGATCATTATCCACCTTACACAGCTGGGGAAGCAAAGGCCTGAGCGGGGCAGTGACTTTCCCGAGGGTCACACAGGGAGTTGAGCCCATGTCCCAGGCCAGTGCCTTATTCACAACACTAGGCCCTGCCTCACAGAGGTCCCAGGTTTGATTCTTTTCCATAGCAGCGACCACTGGATGGGCCGTTCTGGGGCCCCAGACCATGGAAGGGGGGGAATGGGGAGCCCAGAGTCCTCTTCCGCATGGTGATACCCCAGACAGAGGCTTTTACACCCATCAACTGCACTATCAGTGCCCCAGCTAGCCAGCTTGAAACCCTCGCTCCCAGCTGGTCATTGCCCTGTGCATGCAGCCTCTATCCACCTCCTAGCGGCCTTAGCTGAATGAGCTCATCCTACTGCACATGGTCGAGGTCCAGCAGCAGGGGGGGCCTGATCTGCCAATTGTCCCATTGGATAGAAAACTGTGAATTTCTGCCAGGAAAAGCCCTGAGTCCCAGAGCAAACCTCTCTTTGCTTTGGCTGCTCAGAGCAGCTGCCCTCAAACCCTCAATTTGTTGTTCCCCTTCATGGCCAGGCTTTCCCCTTTAACCATTTCCCATGGTGCAGTGGGGAACTAACCAGTGACTAATCTGCTGCGCCCCGAGTTACTGGGCCCCCAGGGTACCCCACAGCGGGAGGGCCTTGGCCTGGGTCCTGAGCAGGCAGGTGTGTGTCAGAGCTGGCCTGGCGCTCGGTGCAGGGCCTTCTGCTGCTGGCTCAGACATGGAACAGTGTTACCTGGTGACAAACATTTCAAAATACATGTTAGTGCCTCCTAAAGTGCAGGGAGGGGGAGCCCCGTATCAATTTTATGGGGCCATTTGCCTGGGCGCCTTACCTTAAATTGTGCTCAAATCTTTGCAGTCACCTGGAAGCTCTATTTAAGGAGAAATAGGCAGGCTCAGTTTGATACATGCCCTTGGATGGGGGAGGGAGAGGGGGTGGGGACAGCTCTGCATGCCTGGGTTTGCCAGGGCCTCTATGCTGGGGGAGGAGGGTGCTGAAGGACACGGAGGTTTGTGGTTTTTCAGCGTTATATTTGTATGGGGCCCTGGCATGTCTCTCGGGCCCCATCCTTCTCCCCAGGCAGAGGGGTGCTTGCTTCCTCTCTTGCGCTTTGGGAGGTTCAGTACCAAGGCTGCTGAGCTCCAGCGTGTGGCACTCACACTTGCAGCAGCACGGAGGGGTTTCAGCAATGCAGTGGAGTCAAAGCCCTCCGGATGGCTGCCGTCCAAGCCACCTCCAGCCCTGTTCTACTGGTTCTCTCCCCACGATTGACCATATATGGTGGCGTAGGCTGCAGGGAGATGCTGCCAGCTGGATTTAGGATCAGGGCTGACCCCAGCGTCGGAGGCACAATGACCTTTCTCAAGAAACAAAGGCGAAGAGGAAAAGGGCAAAGTTAAGGGAAGAGAGACTCATCAAATCCTGCACGTGCCTGAGCGAGAGCGCGGCCTCAGGAGATCCAGTGAGCTGGAGGGGGCGGGGGGTTGGGGTTGGGGAGGAAGGAAGGTGTGGGGAGAAGAGAATGGAGGAGGGGAAAACAAAAAAAAATCCCATTCCTAACCCAGACAAATCAGCTAGGCTGCTGTCTCTGCTAGTAGAATGTGCCTGGCCCATGAATGCATACAAGCGACGTGCGGTCTGAAAGAACCCTGGGATCTCACAGACAAAGTTGCCCCTACTCCCTGCTCCCCACACACGTACCCCAGTTCTCCTCCCACATGCACAGTTCTGCCAGCACTCCTCCCCACACCCTCCAACCCAAACACCCCCCTGTCTGCAGCGTGGAACTGCAGAGTGCTAGCCGTAAGATGAGGGAACACATGGAAATACACCAGGGTTTTTAAATACTCAAATCAATTTTATCCTAAACTAATTGGAAGTAAAGTAAACGTCCCGCGTGCTTCAGGGCCCATTGGGAAAGTAGGGGTTGTGCACCCAGTGTCCGTGCCGGGCCGGCACAGCTTTACCTCCTGGTGGTGTGCAGCATTCCTTGAGGCTTTGCCTGGGGCTGGGTTGGCACCGTGAGCCCCTGGCCCATGGATCAGCAGCAGTGGATGCAGGCAGCCAGGGCAGGATCACGTAGCAGTTAGGGATTAGCAGTAACGGGCTGCTCTTCTCGTATGTTGCTTGTAAGAATTCTGGGCAGTAGAGAGCAGAGCTAACAGACATGCCCCAGGCACCATAGCTCAGGGAGCAGGCCAGGCTCAGGGCCCAGCTGCAGATGGTATCTATGACAGTCCAGGGTGCAATCCAGACCAGTGAGAGGCTGTGTCAGCACCTGCCCTGCACCCTGGCTTGCCTCACAATGCTTTGCTGCTGTGCTCCCAACCTGGGCTGCTCAGACAGCAGGCAGGGCCCACCCTGGTCAAGCACCTCTGATCCCAGCAGCCTGTCAGCAACCAGCCACACTTTGGCTTCTAGCAGCCTTGGAGGCCAAGCCCACCACACTCCCTATCCTGGATTTTTCTCCCAAAAGGTGTGTTCTGCACCATCCAGCCAGGTCAGTTGACCCTCTAAGGGGGTCAAGATACAACAATGTGCCACATTAAATGGAGTTACCCACACAGTTCACAACACTGGATTAGTTCTGATTAAAGAATAAAA
This sequence comes from Trachemys scripta elegans, assembly GCF_013100865.1. NCBI lineage: Eukaryota > Metazoa > Chordata > Testudines > Emydidae > Trachemys > Trachemys scripta. Next base: position 900,932 of record NC_048317.1, on the reverse strand, counting down.
CACGTTTATTGAACTACAAAGAGAGATTTTCAGTGAGCACAAGTAGTAAGGAATTAAAGTCAGCAATGATTACAAGAAAAATAATGATACAACACTTCCTAACTTACCTTCAACTTGGGTCAGGGTAAAATTCTTACCACAGGTTTTCATTGTTGACCAAGTTTCAGGTCAGGTTCTGTTCCCAAGGTTCAACAAATGTTCTCTTTTGTCCTCTTAGGTGAAAGACAGAGATGGACAAGGAGAGAGAACTTGGGTGGTTTTGACCCTTGATTTTATAGTTCAGTCACCCTTTGAAAAGCATTTTCCTGAGCATGACCCCTAGTTAAAGTTCTTGCCAGCGGAGAGTAAGGGGGAATGGAGTGTGGCAGAGGAAGGGGGCTTCATGTTTCTTTTCACCTGTGTATGTAGAAATGCAGATTTTCTTTGTTGTCTTTCTTCCCCCTCTTGCTGTCCAAGGACTCTGTATACAGCTGATATGCAAATAGAGGTGAACACATCCCATTGTTTAAGACAGGCCTGCTTGACCAGTTCTACCTAATTGGGGCTATGTGAGTTTGAACACATGCCTTTAACATCATAGGGGGTGTGTGTGGATTTCATAACTTTACACATAATGTTGCTACATACAGGTCACCATATTACTGACCAGTGAGTTATTAGTTTCCAAATATACTGCACAAGGCAGATTTTGTACAAAGATGATTACAATCGTGGGTAGGGTGTGAATATAGGGCTGCATTCAGTCACAGGAGCACTGCTGTGTAGCTTTTAAAATCAGCTCCTGCTCTTGGATGTACTTGAAAGGCAAGTGCTGGGGCCAGAGAGGGGATGAAATGTCCAGGCCTTGCACTTTGTGTTGTCATTTACAGCTGTGTTGAGAGATTACAATGCAGGGTCAGGTATGTCCCTTCCAGGGCAAATCTACAAATCCATGGACTGTGTGCACCGCGAAGACTCTGTTACATGTATTTATATAAATGTATCATATGACATTGCAACCATACTGTTCTTTTAAAGTCAAGCACTCAGACTTCCAGAAATGCTAGCGTTAAGATTGGCTGTATACTTAATTTGGCCTCCTTGTGCATATGCACCATGATCTAGACTAACTATGGAATCATACGCACTTTTTCCACAGGACCTGCTTCATTCAGTGAACGGGTGGTTATTCAATATTTCTTTCCTCATTCAGGTTTTGGTCCCCCACCGTATTTAATGCACACATCCAAGCCCTGTGCTGAATACAAAATGATTTATTTCTTCCTGGCCATTGCTGACTGCTTCATAAACTTTAACAAATGTATCTTTACCGCACCCTATGAGCGGCTGACGGTATGTTAATATCGCCATTTTACAGCTCAGGAACTGAGACAGTCAGAGATTTGCAACCAAATTGTCAGAAGCCGTCACTACTTTTGGGTGCCTAACGTGACACCACCAGGGCCTGACTTTTCCGAGTACTGGGCGTTATCTAGCGCGTTATAAAGTCAATGCACCGCGGCTCCCGTGGACTTCAGTTGCAGCTGAGTGCTCAGCACTTCTGCAAATCTGGCCCCACGTGTCTTGCACTGGGCGCCCAGAAAATGGGGAACGCACAATTAGTGACCATCTGTGAAAAATGTGATTGCAGAGATGTGGGGCAGGGGATACCTGAGGCCCTTGCAGTGGGGTAGAACCTCCCCCTCCGGCACACCATGGGATTGTCACCTCCCAATTGCTGTAGCAAAGACCAACACAAATGCTCAGTATTTGGCACCCAGGCCAACCCCAGGGCCACTGTTGCCTCTGGCAGGGCAGGAGTGAGGCGTCGGAGAGGCAGGGCCTTCGCTCTCTGTACAGCGTGGGAACCCTGGGAGTCCCAGAGATCCCTCCCGGCTCATCACGGAGCTCAGACTCTCGCCGTCAGCAGGCAAGAGCTCTGCCCAGGAGCAGGGTGCAGGGAGACCATGGGCTGCTGGCCTGTGCCGACGTTCCGGTGTTGTGCTGGCCCCAGGGAAGGCTGTGCCCTGCTATGCAGTAAGACGTAAGAGAGCTTGGCTGTGTTTCTGCCCTTTGAATGGTGCCAGACTCTCCCTTGGCACAGGGAGCACGGGGCTAGGGAAAGAGCTTTAGCCAGGGACTGTTTAAAATGCCGCTGGGTGCAGGTACCGTGGCCCTCCCGGGTTTCGGCGAACCCAGCGCAGGGGGCCTGAGGTGCATGATGCTCTTTCCCTCTGAGCACAGGTGGCTGCTGCACTCCCTGAGCACAAAGGGACCTCTACACGGGGATAGAAACGGGGGTCTGGGCCGGCTGGCTCCGGCTCGTGGGGCTCAGGAGCGGGGGCTGGTTCACTGCTGTGCAGAGGTTCGGGCTCAGGCCGGGCTCTAGGCGCCTGCAAGGTAGGAGTGTCCCCGAACTTGGGCTGCAACTTGAGCCTCGACCTCTACACTGCAGTGAAACAGCCCCTGCTCACGTCAGCTGGCACAGGCCAGCCCTGGGGTTCGAATTGCAGTGTAGACACACCCGGAGTGATCGGGGTGACAGCTCTGACCTCTGGTCACGGCTGTAGTTTTTGATCCCTGGGGAGTTGCAGTTCTTTGATTAACTAATGACTGTTAAATACAAAAACATGGAAAATCAACCCAGCAACCCCACCCCAACAACTGCCCCACCGGTTGACAAAGGCTGACTGTGCTTTGGCCCGGTAACTTCTTCTGGAGGTCCTTTCCCTAGGTGCTGCAGCTGGCATGTTCCACTTTCACTTAGGTTTTAATTAGCTTCCTCCAATCCAGCACTACTGCTTTGCCCAAAAGCCAAGCAGGGAGCAGGCCAGGACTTCCCTCAGAGAAAGCAAAGCCATAATTAAACTTTAACTTGCTAATAAATGATTCATTTGTGCTACCATGTATATTACATGACTGAGCTAAATGAAAGTTTATAAAAGCAACAACCACCAAAAATCAAGGATAATTACAGCAATCAAAATGTGCTCCTGCCTTGAGACTAACCAATTCAGTTGGGAGGGAATGATATGGAAAGGAAGAAGATTGTCCAATTACCCTCCAAGCATGCTCGTACACCCTCTGAGTATGGCAGTTCTTCCACGCAAGCGCCTACCTAAAAATAAACACTGAGATAAGATCCTGCACTTACTGTTCCTCAACTTCCCTCCAGCATGACGCTGCACCCCAGGAAAGGGGAAGCGCTGGAATTTGGGGACCTCCCACCCACCTGTTTGCCCCTTTTATTTCAGGCTTTTGGCATTAGAGGGGGCTCGGTTTCAGCATCGAACACGATGGAACGTGTCAATAGACCATAACCAACCCCTGCTTGTCGCCCTGACCCATAAGGTGGGAGTGAATCTCACTCACCGGCAGGAGCATGGAAACAGGCATTGGGCCAGTACATGAGCAGCTTGTGGAATTCCCTGCACGCAGAGATCACTCCGATACAGCAGCTGGGCTTTCACAAGGACTGACTTTTATGGCCAACAACATTTGTGGCTATGCATTACAATAAGAGCAAATCCGTCTCGGGTGTCAAAGCCCAGGCCTGCACTCGTGTCCAAGGGAATCGAGCTCGAGGGGGTGCTTGTCCCCTGAAATGCCCCAGAACAGCACTGCCCCACATCCCCACAAACCCTGGTCAGGAAACAGCCGGAGAGTCCCCGCGAGCTGGGCTGTCTGGACAGCGACTAACTGGCCTCGTGGCCCTGGCTGCTGTGCTGTGAGGGTAGCTGATCAGTTCCTTCCTGACAGAGCCACAAAGGTAGCTGCAAGCTGGTGTGATCGCTGCTTGTCAGCACATTGAGGAAATGGGCTTGGGCATACGATGATGTGGCCTATCAGCCCCTCTCTCAAGTGCCAACTTGTGCTCCAGAATCTCAGCTTGCCGTAAGAAATTCTGAGACAACCTGAGAAACATGAACTAAGAGTGAGCGATGCCTGCCTGAGTCTGCACCGAGCCTGAAACAAGCGCTCTGCAGTATGAACTGCCCCATTCATCTCAGGCAGAAGTTAATCAGCTCTGGGCACCTGAGTTGTTTCACTGTCCTCATTAACAGCGATTGAACTGCTTGTGTAAGAAGGGCACAAGAGGTCACAGAGCTGCACAGGTCACTGAGCGGCGCGGCACATTTTGGTGCCATAAGTCACTGACATAAGGCAGCTTCAGAGCAATGTGAAACTCCTCCCAGCACTAGGGCCCTGGTGCTGCACAGGGCCAGCTGTGGGCTGCAGTCCTAGCATCAGAGGGGCCTTCCGGGGGCACGTGCCCTGCTCCAGAGAGTCACCCCCAGCAGCTTTGACTGTCTCCGGTGCCGAAGGGCCTGTCTGGTCGTGTCTAATTTGGAAGGAGAGTTCACAAGTCCAACAATGAATCATTTCAGACTCTGTTCTCCTCTCTCATCCCTGGCAGAGAGTGCTGGGGAGTGGATGGAGCAGGCAGCGGGTCAGCCTGACCACTCTGCCCCCGGACAATGTGCAGAGCCTGGGCTATGCTGGGTGGGGAATGGAACGGAGCATCTGGCCAGGGATTCACTCGGACTTCAATGCCACAGCTGGGAATTGGGGTCCTGCTTCTCTGGGGGGTTCCTCCTCCCCCTTCTCTCTCCTACAAACATTTCCACAATCAGCACCAGATCCTGAACCACAGCAAACGTTGGCAGTTTGACAGCTTTCAATGCATTAAACACCAAGGTCCCTCCAGTCAGCGAGAGGCAAAACCCAAAGCCACCCACCCAGGCCCCACATGGCCAAAGTGACCTGCCAGGGACCTGCAGCGGGGCAGTGTGGCACAGCAGGGCACCCACCCAGAGGAATGGCTACAGGGCACAGCAGCAAAGGTGGCAGCACGACCCCCGGACCATTTGGGTCATTGGCCTAATGAGCCAGACAGACTAGGCCCAGCCCTCTGACCCAGCTCCTGGGCGCGCCTCCCCAGGGAACCCAGCGTTTTTGACACAGGCCAGCAGAGGAAGCCAGTTCTGAAGTGTGGCTTCTTGCCTCTGTTTTATCCCTGGGGAGCATCTCGCGACCTGGCTGGGCGCTGAGCACCCACAGCTCCCAGGTCGGCTGGAACTCCCTCCAGCACACCTTGGCGAGACGCGAACACGCAGCTCAAATCAATCCACGTGGCGTCAGGGACAGGGGAGGTGTGAGCAGTGTTTGCCCAGCCCCGAGGAGGCAGCAGGGTCATCGACTGAGTAACCCGCTGCAAAGCCAGCAGCCCCTCTGCTGCCCCAGGAGCTGGCGATCAGTCAGGGGCCCAGGCTAACCCCTGTATAGCGCAGGCCTCCAGCGCCACCAGCCCCCGCCCTGAACCAGCCGCCGAGACGGCACCATCGGGCCACAGGCAGGAGAGGGGGAACCAGGCAAGGGCAGGGGCCTGATGAAGTGAGCTATGCCCAGCTGATCTGCAAGGGACCCACAGCCCATGCTCCAGAGAGCACTTTGCCGTGAAGGCCTCTTGCTGCATGTACCCTCCACACACGGTAGTTACCCAGTGGCTGCCAAGCCCCCGGCGAGGTGAAGCACCGTGGTAGTGGTAGCAAGGTTTCTGCAGGCCCCCCCTTGAACTTCCCACCCCCAGCCCCGACGTGAGTGAGCCCCGTGGACGCTGCTTGTGCTCCAACAGGGAGCGTCTGTCCACCCAGCGCGACCTGCCTCAGCCTGGCCCTCACCGCTGGGCTGTGCGCTGGGGTGTGGGGGGGTCTCGCAGTCTGGGTGCAGAGAACCTATAACTGCTGCCGGGTCTCGGTGCTTCACAGATACAGGGCTGCTGCCCCGCGGGGCTGAGCATTCGGCTCCCCTGCTCCTCTCCGGCGCAGACGGCTGTCTCAGGCCCTGTCCTGGAGTCATTCACAGGGGGTCCCTGCTCCACACCAGCACTGCACACAAAGCCCTTTGTCTCTGCACACGGCCTCTCCGCAGGAACGCTCCTGCCTGCCAGCCCCAGCGTTGGGGCTCTTCCAGCTCCTTTATTTCTCCTTCATGGCAGACCCGCGCTTTGGGCTGAACCCGATGCAGGCCCCAGGTCAGCATCTCTCCGCTGCCCTGACAGGGCCTGGGGCTAGTTTCCCCAGAGAACGGCTGCAGAGAAGGGGCATGTGAAGTGCTGGGGCTTCCCTGGGCCACTTTTTCACCCCAGACTGTGAGACTCTTTCAGGCTCCTGCAGGATCAATGTTACTGGATCTGCCCCCTGCCCTGTGGCCTCAGAGCCCAGCCTGCCCTGCTCCCCCCATTCCCCTGACTCCGCAGCTTGGCTCTTCAGCCAGTGAATGTTTCATCTCCTCACCCACCCCCCTGCCCACTAGGGAGCTCCAGGCTCTGCCCCCTTCCCTCCCCCAGCTGTGCCCCCCATTGTTAGCCTGCACTTTAATGATATTTTCATGACTGTTTTAGACCCTCTCTGGGAGTCGTGGGGGACGAACGTGCATTACATCATCCCCCTTCCCTCCCAGTAAATCAGGCACTGGGCTGTGTGTATCCATGACCCATTCATGACAGGGATAAAATCCAGATGTTCCAGCCCTACGTGCAGCTGGGTCATTTCCTTTTTTGGCTAAGAACGGGAGGCTCTTAAACTCGACTGAAAGAGGAGCCTGGGGGCCCGTTTGTAAAGAAATCTTTTGCGGTTAATCCCTGGAAACGGCTCTTCAGAAAACATGGGCTTGCAGAGCTCCTGCCAGAGGACAGGCTCCCTCAGGAAACCTCTGCAGCCAGAGGTGTCTGCTCATAGTTTGAGGCCTAGCAGCAAAACCAGAGCTCAGGTCCCAGCACAACGGCAGCAACAGAATCAGAATGGAAAGAAGAGTTTTGCCGCCCGCCAGAGCGAACGTTTGTAGGAGCCTCTGAGCGAGGCAGGCCTGCGAGTGCGCAGAGCCAGCACTGAGGTCACAGAGAGACTCGCAGGCTGCGTCTTTCATCCCTGGCTTCCCCTCGCACAGCAATCTGGAGAGCTGGTAGCGCAGCTCCGGGGGAAGTGGAGGGGGAATGCTGGGGAGGCCGGGGGCCAGGCGAAGGCCCAGAGGAAGTCACGATGGCTGTTAGTAAATGTAAAGGAATCTGTGGAAAAGAGTTTCAGATGTTAGGGGAATAAATGATTCCACAGCAGATAAAAGTGAGTAATGAGCGTACAAGGCGGACGGGAAGGAGACCAAAGTTACCCCAGCTGTGGACTGCGGCAACATCCCCACAGAGGCTCTTTCCAAGAGACCTCAAGAGCTGGAGCTGAGGTCAAATGCAGCAAATGCAGGGAAGCACCAGGGGCTTTTCTGTAATGTGGAAACACTTAATTCGGTGTCATGAGAGTCCCATGCCAGTGACTAAAATGCCAGTTCCTGACAGCCCAGGATCCACCGCACTGCCGGGTCCAGAGGAGCTGAACCGGTCCAGGACCTACTGAAGTCATCGGCCCACATAAGTCTTTCCTGGGGTCAGAATGGTGACCACTTAACTCTGACCACTTAACTCCCGTCCCCAGGCTTGAAGCCTTCACTTTGCCCCATGTCCCTGGAAGCCCAGGAAGGGCCCAAGCGCTTTGTCTGGGTAGTTGAAGAACGTGCAAAGCCTGAAGTCACAGATGACAGATCTAAGGAGAGGGTCTCCACTGCATCCCTGAAAAGCCGGGAGTGGGGGGAAATTGGAACTGGTGTAAGGGGGGACTGTGGTATCATCCTAGAGTTAAAGGCTTGGCAGGCCACTGGGGGAGGGGGAACCATGGGGAGTGCAGGGAGCTGCCCCCAGTTCAGGGCTTTGGGAGCAACCCTAGGGAGAGTAAAGAGCTATTTTACCTTTTGAAGACAGCCTGACCCACAGCGATGATGTTAATTCAATCCCACCCTACTCCCACCCCTACTCGGAGAAAATACAGCCAGAGAGAGGTGTCATTATAATGGTTTATTATATAAAGCCTTACAGAAACATACAAGAGACCGGAGGGTAGGACACTTACATAGGAAGCTTCCTTTCTAAAAACCGTTCCAAGCTCTTCAGAATAGCACACACCCAAACTCTGACTTACCCGCATCAAAGCTTTCAAACGAGGGTTTCAGTAAGGATTTGAATACACAGCTAATACGCTTCAACATGCATAACATTCTGTTGGTAAATGAACCCTGCTTGGGGATGGGGCTAGCCGTTCCTCCAGCGGGTTTGGTTACTGAGTTACAGATAAAGTACAAAAAGGAAAACACAAGGAAGGCATATTCAGAAAAGCATCCCGTTACCTGGGGGAGGGGGGCAGGGCAGAGCTGGTGTGAGCATCCCAAGCGAGACAGGGCTCTAGGGGAACTCGAAGCAGCTCAGCAGTTTGGCATAGCAGGGTCTTGGAGAAGCAAAGTTCCACCAGCTGGGACACCAGCCTCCCTCCGGGGAGCTAAGGTCACACTCATTTTCAGTTCCTATCTGTAGGGCCCTACCAAATTAATGGCTGTGAAAAATGTGTCATGGACCATGAAATCTGGTCTTTTGTGTGCTTTTACCCTATACTATACAGATTTCACAGGGGAGACCAGCGTTTCGCAAACTGGGCATCCTGACCCAAAAGGGAGTTGCAGAGAGGTCGCAAGGTTATTTTATGGGGGTCGCGGTATTGTCCCCCTTATTTCTGCGCTGCCTTCAGAGCTGGGCAAGCGGAGAGTGGTGGCTGTTGGCCAGGTGCCCAGCTCTGAAGGCAGCGCCTCGCCAGCAGCAACACAGAAGTAAAGGTGGCAACACCGCAACCCCTACTACAGTAACCTTGAGACCCCCCCCCCCAACTTCTTTTTGGGTCAAGACCTCTACAATTACAACACCATGAAATTTCAGATGTAAATAGCTGAAATCATGAAATTTACAATTTTTAAACTCCTATGACCATGAAACTGACCGAAATGAACTGTGAATTTGGTCGGGCTGCCTCCCAGGAATGAGAAGCCCAGACGGGGTGAGGGTCAGCGGCTGAGCCAGGCCCCAACGAGCACCTGACCTGCCAGGTGCTGAGCAACCCCGGCTCCCCCTGCAGCCAATGAACATGAAGAGAGCTCAGCACCTGGCGGGAGGGGGCACAGGAGAGGCAGAGCCTTTGGCTGCTGTCTTGGGGGCTGGTTCAATTTATCTGCAGCCTTGCTTCTTGTTAATACAAACACAGCCCCCGTCGCCCCCCCCCCCCCCCCGCTCCCCTGCAGCACCCAGGGCTGAATTCCGAGCAGAGCCTGCAGCCGAGCACAACTGTGCACAAACAACCATATTTGGGGTCAAAATATACAGCGTGTGGCCGAGCTCAGCAAGAGACAACCGGCGGCCCTGTGTCTGCAGCACCCGGTAAGGGGGAAAGAGCAGACGACCCCGCCAGGTCTGATGGCTCTAGCTGCCTCTGAAATGCCCTTGTCAGCTGCTCTGCTCAGCGGCTCTCAGGCAGACGGAAGAGCTTTGGCTGCCAGCCGGGCAGCATGAGACTCGCTCCGAAAGCGCCTGAGCCGCTTCGCAGCGCTCTTGGAGTCGGTGTTCAATAAACTCCTTTGCCCAGCTCTTGGAAGCTGATGGGGACCCTTCTGCTGGGGGGCAGAGCAGGGGGAGGGGAGATGCTGCAGGGGGGTGGGGGCACCAGAGCCCTCAGCACCAGCTGGTGATTCAGGTTCCCCTGCCAAATTAGCGACACCATCTCCCTGAAGATGTGAGGAACGAAGGGGGGGGAGAGACATCAGAAAAAGCCATTCTCCAATGTGAGCCATGTGCTCACTCCAGCATGCTCTGCTCACAGCCAGCCAGGTCCCTGGCCACCCAGAAACACCCAAGGCTGCAATGAGCGGCACAGACAGCGTTGCAAACTTGCCCAGCGAGACGCCACGTTACCCTCATGTTAGGGGAACAGGCTGTGCTGCAAACGCAGGCTGGGGAGGCAGGAGCCTCAGGCGAGCCCGGCTCACAGGACAGGAGCTGCTGCCCATCACAGAGCAGAGGGATCGCGTGGGGGAAGGGAAGAAAACCAGTAACAAGTAGGAGGGACAAAGCTGTGCGGTCAGCACATGGAGCCTACGGCCCACTGCCCAGCCCCTTTGCTCAGACAGGGGCTCCCGGCTCAGCCAGCGCCCAAGCGCATAGGAAGCAAAGGAAAGAGCAATTAATGAGGGACTTGGAAGCTCTTTTTGTTTGGCGTTTATTTAGCTTCACTCTGCAGAAAGCCTCGGGTGGCTTATTCTAGCCTTCAGGGGAAGGGCACAGGCACCCCGAGCATACACGGTGGGGAGGGGATCAGCCCTCTCCGGGCTACAAAAGGCACATCCCCCCCCTGCCCAGGGTGTCTGGCACGAAGCCCCCGAAGAGCAGATAAAGCACCTGACCCACGTCCTCTTGCCAGGCTTATAGGTTGCTGCTGCAGTCGCGGCAGAGGATCTCGTCGTGGTGCGGGATGAAGCCTTTCCCCACCAGCGAGCTGGTGCAGCGGGCACAGTTGAAGCAGTTGTGGTGCCAGTGACGATCCTCAAAGGAGATGTATTTACCCCCTCCGAAGCCTAGAGAAGGGGGACAGAGCGTAGGGTTACCCGGAGCGCTCAAGGCAGATTCCTGAAGGGCTTAGAGTCGGCCCTCCAGGTGGGATGAGCCTGGGGCTATTTCCATCTAGCTAAGGTGCGTCTATGCCCCTCCCCGCCATAGCGTCTAAACCCCTCACAGTCTTATACGCAGGAAGGACCAGCCCTAGCTTAGAGCTGGGGAGCTGAGGCCCAGGGAGGCCCAGAGTCTTGCCCCATGTCACGCAGGGAGCCAGAGGCAGAGCAGGTCTCCCAAGCCCCAGGCCAGAGCCCCCTTACCAGCCAGCCTATGCAGTTGGCAGCACTGGCCGTGAGCAGCCAGTCAGGGGTCTGTGCACGACATCGAGTAACTAAATCTCTTTGGGAAGGCCCGAGTGGAGCCAGCCAGCCGAGGGAAGCCACGTTCTGCCCCTTGTCCAGAAGGCAGGACGACGGGCAGGTTTCCTAGGCGCTATTGCAGAGACAGCAACAAAGAAATACTGGTGACCTGGGGCGGGGCAGCAAACCGGCATCGTCTCCAACCATGGAACCAGGGTTCTGACTCACCAAGTGACTCAGCGGCTGCGTCGGCCTTTCCCGGAGCAGTAAACCCAAGCCACAGAGGGAGGGTCAGTGAGGGAGACCAGGCAGCCTCCTGGTGCAGGTGTGTGAAGGGAAAGACTCACTCCCCTCACTGTGAAAGGTCCAGTTTCTGGAGCCTCCCAGCCCGTTCCTGGGCTGCAAAACCTTCCCACTTTACAGTGGGTGGAGAACCCCAACTGAGGGACCAGCAGCCCCCAAAAGAGACCAGTCAGAGCCCCACGGAGCATGTCCTGGGAGTTCTGGTGAGTTCTGCAGGAAGGTTGCAGGGTACCAAAACACAGCCAGTCCTCCCCGGGTGTGCACAGTACGTTCCCTACTCTGACAGGGGCAGGACACACCCAATACTTGAGCTTTGCAAGAACGAAGTGAGAGCAAGAAAACGAGCTACACAAACTCCTCATTGCAATTTAACTCCTTCCCATCGCATGGCCTCTCTACGAGCAGCTGAAAGAGGCTGCTGGGGAACAAGTCCAGGAGCAGCCTGGCACATGCCCCAGGCACTCTTGGCAATAACATTCTCCCATCCTGGGAGGCCGGAAGTTCTGACCAGCCCATCGATGAGCCTTGGAGGGCTGCATAGGCCTTACACTGGCCTGCTGCAGAGAGGAATTCCCCACCATGAAGAGATTCGCCAGCAAGCGGCTGGGAGTAAGAAGGCAGAAGAAGGTTTGCGTTCTGCTCACAGGCCGAGACACGGTGCCGCTCGCGAGGGACCATGTGCTGCGCGCCAGTCTCCGTGGTTACCTGTGATGGGCTTGGCGCAGGCGCTGCACTTCTTGGCATAGAGGTTCCCAAAGCACTTCACACAGTAGGGGTTGTCCTCCTGGGAGGTGAACTGCTGGCCTGCCAGGGGGACCTTGCAACCAGTGCAGACAAAGCACTCCTTGTGCCAGGGCTCGTCACGGTAAGTCACTCCTCCCTTGGTCAGCGACTGGGGAAGGGAGAGCACCAGTTACACCCGTGTGTCCCTGAAGAGCTGCTGCAGGCAGCCCCGGGAGTACGGAGCGCCTGGCGGCTATTAAGATCTCAGCCTCCAGAGCGGAGACGGGCAGGGGCTGGCCGCAAGGCTAGCACACTTTCCACGAGCTCATTGCAGTTAACATGAGACCCCTTCCCAAGCCAGCCAAGGGAACTCAACTGGACCCTCAGCAACCACGGAGCCGCATGGCGGGCCTGGCGCTAATGGGAGCAGGCAGCAGCCGGTCTCGAGACCAGGCACACGAACATGCCTCAGCTTGGAGATCTCGACAGCATTCAGCAAAGCCTTCTGGAGAGCAGCATCCCCCAAGATGAGGGCAGGGGAGGGAGCCCGGCCACGCCCACCCCTTTATTGTCACTGGGTGGTTGCTGACAGCGTGCTGGGCGCAGTCCTGCCGGCCCAGATCTGGGGAACACCGACACGAGACTGCCCTTAGTAAGCTGGGTTTCACCCAGAAGGGATCATGGAACAGCTCCCCACCTCCTATGCCCTGGACCGCTTTCCGCGGAGACCAGCGCCCGCCCCGGGAGAATCTCATCTAAGGGAAGCGGAGCCCCTACAGGGTCACCAAAGGAAGCACTGGGCCAGCGTTACCTTTTTGCAACGAGTGCAGCGGGGGGCAAATTTGCTCTCATAACAGGGGACGCAATAATAATCCTTCTTGTCTGGGATAAAGGACCGCGACCCGATGGGCTGCTGACAGCTGCTGCAAATGAAGCAATGCTCATGCCAGGTTTGTCCGCTGTATTCCAGTTTCCGGGATCCTAGAAGTGAAGCAGGTCTGGGGTCAGGGCACCGCTGGGAGACAGCAGCTGCACCTTCAGACAGGCTCAGCAAGTGGCATGTCCTCAAATCAACAATGCTCTATGGAGATGGAGCCTTGTGTCCTGAGCTCAGCTCGAGCCTGGGAAGGGGGGGCTGGCGCTAGCGTTTCGTACGCAGGAAAGCTAGTGCCCAGAGGCCTGTTCCTGCCCCACGTCCTAGTACAGTCACTCCTCATGGGGCAGTTCTCCCTTCGTACGGAGCGTCACCAGTCGAGCCTCTCAGCACAGGAGAGCTCGAGACGCCAGAGGGCCTGGGGGTAACACAGGCGGGCAATGCCCGAGGGGCCTGGCACAGCCCCAAAAGGCTGGGTCTCCATCAGCCGTTAGCCAGTCACTTGCTGTCTGAGGCCGCAAGGGCCGCCAGAGACAGGGCAGGGGATGCTCCAGATCCTCTGGAGCTGCCTCCCCCCATTCTCCTCCTCCACGGTCCTCCCCCAGCACGGAGCCCACAGACAAGGGCTGCAGGGGAGATCGCAGTTCTGGGTCCCCCATAGGGGCCTCACGTCTGCTCAGCAGAGGGGAGCTAGCACCGTCCTCTCTGTACAGGTACGGCATGTCCCTGGGCTCTTGCCCGGCACCCACAGGGCACTGCCCCGGCTGGGTTGACAGGAGGGCAGCTGCCAGCCCAACAGAGCCTGCCAAGACCCAGGGGAGGCTCCGTCTCCTGCCAACAACCCCCGCCCCAGAGCCTTTACCTGGCATGACGGTCTTCTCACATGCGACGCACTTGGAGGAGAACTCGCTGCAGTAGCAGTCGTTGCACAGCAGCTCCTCGTCCTGGCAGGTGAACGGCTCGTCGGCCAGAGAGCGGTCGCAGCGGAAGCACCGGAAGCAGTGCTCGTGGTAATGGCGATCCTCGTAGTACAGCTCCTGGGAGAGAGGGCGGGGGGTGTCACCCACGGGGGGTGGGGGCAGGCCCCACTTGGGCAAAGCCCCTCACTTGCCCACGGGGGGCGGGGGGCAGGCCCCACTTGGGCACAGCCCCTCACTCGCCCACGGGGGGCGGGGGGCAGGCCCCATTTGGGCACAGGCCCCAGCCCCTCACTCGCCCACGGGGGGTGGGGGGCAGGCCCCACTTGGGCACAGCCCCTCACTCGCCCACAGGGGGTGGGGGACAGGCCCCACTTGGGCGCAGGCCCCAGCCCCTGGACTCTCACTCACCCTGCAGTCGTGGCCAATCAGCTCCTTGCATTCCTCGCAGGTGTTAGCGAAGTGGGCATCGTAGCAGGGGATGCAGTAGGGGCCCATGTCCATCTGGATGTACTTCCGCCCATACAGGGACTCCTTGCAGTTATCGCAGTCGAAACCTTCCGTCATGGTGCCGGCCGAGAGCCTCCCACACCTACCGGGGGAAACCGCATAGGTCAGTATCTGCTCAGACCTCAGCAGCGCAAAGGGCTGAGCCTCTCCCGACTCCCTTGCCACATCCCGAGGTGAGGGGCACAGACACGGGCGCACGCCCAGGCTGTTCACTGTGCTCAGGCAGCATTGCACTGACCTGAGCCTGGCTGCACACGGCCAGCATGGGGCACGAGCTGCTGCTCCTGCTCATGGACAACACGATCTGTGTTTCCAGAAGTGGTCAGGTGTGGCGTGGAGAGCACCTTCCGCTTGCACGTAAAGCGGAGCCAGCAATCAGAACGTGCATACACCTGTCACCAGGCCCTGCACGGAGAAAGCCCGACTGGGAAACGTGTGACTGAGACGGTTGCTGGATGACGCAGAGTCGCGGGCTCCTGGCTGCAATCCTCGGGACAGCATGCAACACCCGAGAAGGTTGCACACAAAATCATTCCCGTTTTTGGTCAAAAACATTTTTGGACTTAAGTGCGTGACCAGCTGGGTGTGTGCATGAGTCCGACAGAGGAATAAACAGTCACCCCTCTCGCAGCCCCAAACTCAGTGATTAACCTCCCGCCCGGAGCCTAGAACGGGATTGGTTCCTGCACCACATCTTCTGTGCTTTGCCTGAGCTAGTTTCTAACATCCCAAGTTTTGAAGCTTCCAGATGGCTCTAAACAGGGGAGCATCGAGCGTAAGTCCGGTGCCCAGTCATTTGGCCAGTACAAAGACATTTCTTATCAAAGTCACATCCCCAGGATCCTCCCTGGGAGCCGATTTCCGAAGTACAAGTCCCTTGCTGCACGTGCATGTTTGCACACGTGAAAGTACAAGACACATTCTCTGGCTTTGCTTCGGGAGAAGCTGGTTTACGAGAGCTGTTACGGGCCCTATTTCTCTCCAAGGTATAAGGGTTTGTCTACACCTGGAGTTATTCCAGAATAGCTAAATTTACACCCAGCCTTAATCCGAATTAACTTTCAAGTGTAGACAAGCCTATGGTGTTTATACCAGACACATTTAGCTGCAGAGACCAGGCTTTG
Source organism: Trachemys scripta elegans (assembly GCF_013100865.1). Lineage (NCBI taxonomy): Eukaryota > Metazoa > Chordata > Testudines > Emydidae > Trachemys > Trachemys scripta. The sequence continues at coordinate 885,672 of NC_048317.1, read as the reverse complement.
CAATCCTCTTGACGAACCCAGTGGCTCAGAAGAGTTATTACAGTGCGTTGAGGGATAAATCCCAGAACAGGACAGGGGAACAATCACAAGTTCCTCTGCATCTCAGGCTGCGGGCAATTGCCTTCCTGATGTTGGGCTGAAGCCACCCAGGCCGGCACTGGGAAAGGGCTGCTCTGGCTTGCACAGCATGAGTCATCGGGGCTATTCATGGGCCTGGGATTAGGCTTCCCAGCTGTTGCTGAGTCTTGCTGCATGCAGAGATAGCGCTGCTGCTGACTGTTCCTGCCCAGCTACGTGACAGACAGATGGGAACAAAGTCCCTTCTCAGACCCGCTCATTAACCAGCTGCTTCCCCCCAGCTCCTGTTTGCTCTTCCGACCCCCTTCCTACCACAGCAGCAACGGGGTCCCCTGCACATGGCTGCAGGAGTGTGGGGAGATCTACACACCGAGCCCTCGCTGCATGCCAGCCTTGCCAGCGTGGGCTGAGAACTGCTGTGCCAGTCGTCCTGGTCCACACCCCACACCTCCCTCCGCCTGCAGCTGCATCCTGGGGTAGAGAGTTTATGGCAGCAGGAGTGACGAGCTCCAAGCCACCAGCTGTGCAACTCCACATTAGTCTCTGATACCTGCTAAAAATACCCAGGCAGCCAGGCCAGACCTTCAGCAACATCACTGCGTGTCCAGGCGAATGAAACGTTTCCTCAGCTGCTCTGACGGGGGCCACCCTGTGCCTGGGGAGAACGTCCCCCACCCCAAAAGGTTTGCTCCCCCAGTGAGGAAGCTGAGCCAGGAAGGTTAGTTTTAGAAGTGCTGCAGCCCAGGGCCTGCAGAAGCGGAACGAAGCAGCCTGCGCCCTAGTCCTTTGGAGATGGCCCTGCTCAGGCAGGGCCCTGGGCACTGTCACTTGTTTCCCAACATACAACGCGAGTCATGCCTGTGTGCTGTGCAACACGTCCAACCCCCCTCAAGGCTCACAGCGTGGAGTTCGCCTCCCTCCAGTGACCTGCTCTGTTCAGGCTGGACTTTGCTTCCCAAAGTGATTTCATCCCTTCACCTGAGAGAACGTCTATTGCTACCCCGCCCCTCCGTACACCTCAGAGAGAGGGACTCAAAGGGGTAACGCAAGGACCCAACCGGGAACCCCCCCTCCCTGTACAATACTGTAAAGTCCTCAGGGCAGGGAGCTATCTGTATTGATTTATGAGGCTTCATGCACCTCAGGGGCCCTAGAAATAGCAGCTTGGAGTGTAACTGAAAGGGAGGAAGGCAGGTCAAGAGCGTAGGCCATTGGACCAGAACTCAAAAGGCCTGTGTTCAATTCCCAGCCATGCCAGAGACTTCCTGTGTGACCCTGGGCAGGTCCACCATCTCTTTGGGGCTCAATCCCCTTCCCCCCCTGCCCCAGAAACAGGGGAACAGGATCCCAGAGATAATGCGAGGAAAAAGCCCACGAATGATCGCAAGATGCTCGGATGCCATAGCAGTGGGCTCACATAAGAACCTAGAGAAACAGAGCTGTTGTTCCTCTGAGTGTGTGTACTACCGCGCTGTGATCTCAAATAGCAGTCCTCCCCGAGACCCAACAGCACTCAGAGATGACAGGAGAAAACCAGACGGGTAGGATCTCAGCTCCAGGACAAGGTGTTTCTGTGTTGGAACGTGATTTGCCAAATCAAATTCCGTCTCTCTGCTGCAGCTGAGCCAACATTGTGATCAAAACCAAGAACAGGGCTCTCAAAAAAAAAAATAGTTCCAGGACAGGGACATTTCAGTTTCAAATAGTCTCTCTCATTTGGCAGCTTCTCGACGTAGGCGTTTCCTGCCCAATCCCCTTTCTCCCTGAACCACACTGGAGATGACTGCCAGCAGAGAATGCCCCTAAGGGCCTGCCTGCATTACTGACTTTGCACAGGAATAGGTGCACCAGTGCAAACCCGTGAAAATTCACTGCACTGCTGTAAGGGAGGGCTTGACCCTGGGGGCTGGCATGCACCAGCAAAGCTACATCAGTGCAAAAATCCTTAATGTAGACAAAGCCCTTAGGTGGGACCCAACACCACTTTCTTTGCAGGCACACAGGAAGAGTGCTGGGAAGAGGAAGAGATGCAAACTGCACAAGCCCTTTGAAAATAGTACTTGAACAACTTGCTCAAAGTACTGTCCCCATCTGTAATATACAAATAACCCACTGGCAGAGTGTGTCACATCCACCTCCAGCAGCTAGTTTACTAGAGGATAACAGCCTACTACTGGTATCTGTGCTGCAATGTTGAAGGCCCCAGGTGCAGATCTTGCTGACTCCCTAGGAGGGGGGTTGTTATAAGCATTCCTCTGAACTGCATCCAGTGGCAAGACCCTCGTCCCCGTCCATGTCACGCGGCCTTAGTGCTGGCTAGCCAGCCAATTGCTGTTGCATATCCTACACCACTTTTCCCTTCTTGGGGTTACTGCTTCCCAGAGTCCGTCAGTCCACCTACGTCTGCTGCACAGCTGTCTTGCAAGGCAGAGTGCGCTGCTAAAAGGGTGTCAGCATTGCACTATTGGAGCTAAACTCGCTTATTCTCCAGGTTGGACAGACCACAGAGTGCATGATGGCAGGACAGCGAGCCCCAGGGCTGTCTGCAGGCACAGACCACAGCATGGCTGGGTAGGGATACATGCTGCTCGTTCCAGGGAGGGGAAGGGACAGCAGCAGATAATGAGCCTGGGAAGTTTGCTGAGGGGTGTTTGTGTTAGATAAGCTGTTTGCTCCCTTTGTTCTGGGTCTCACACGCAGAGTAGGACAGAGGTGTTAAACACACGAGGATGCCAAAGCAAACACTGCAGCTCCAATAGCCAGGAGAGCCCAAGAGCACAGAGAACAGAAGGGCGAAACAAAGAAAAAGGAGCAGGAAACAGCTCAGCATAAAAAACATAAGATACAAAAATTTAAATCACTACTGACCAAGTTTGCAGATGACAAAAAAATTGGGGGAGTGGTAAATAGTGACGAGGGCAGGTCACTGATACAGAGTGATACAGCTGGATCGCTTGGTGAGCAGGGCGCAAACAATGTGTTTTAATTCGGCTAAATGCAAACGTGCATGTCTATGAACAGAGAACGTCGGCCATCCTTACGCAATGCAGCGACTCTGGAAAAGATTCGGGGTGGAGGTAGATAATCAGCTGCACAAACTCCCAGTGCGACGCTGTGGCCTAAAGGGCTAATGTGAACCTGGGATGCATAAAGACGGGAATCTCAGGTAGGAGCAGAGGGGTTATTTTACCTCTGTACTTGGCACTGGTGCGACCGCCGCTGGAATTTTGTGTCAGTTCTGGTGTTCACAATTCACGAAGGATGTTGATAAACTGGAGAGGATTCAGGATTAGAAAACCTACCTTATAGTGATAGACACAAGGAGCTCAATCTATTTCGCTTAAGAAAAGGGCAAGAGGTGACTTGATCCCAGTCTATAAGTATCTACACTGGGAACACATTTTTGATAATGGGCTCTTCAGTCTAGCAGAGAAAGGTCTAACACCATCCAATACTGGGAGTTGAAGCTAGATAACTTCAGACTGGAAATAAGGGTACATTTTAAAGTGAGAGTAATTAGCCACTGGAATAATTTGCCAAGTGTCGTGGTGGATTCTCCATCATTGGCAATTTTAAAATCAAGACTGGATACTTTTCTAAAAGCTCTGCTCTGGGAATGCTTTTAGGGAAGTTCTCAGGCCTGTCCTATGCAGGAGGTAGGATGAGATGCTCATGATTCTCTCTTCTGGCCTTGGACTCTACAAATACATGAGCACAGGCAAGAAACACTCACTGCAAGGGGGGAGGAACTCAGCGCTTGTCTGGGCTAGGAGAAAAGATGGATTTGTAAAAACATTTTTGAAGGGGTTGGTCTAGAGTACGATTTAGAAGCGTGCTGTAGGCGTGTGCTAACGAACAGGTTCTGAAAGCCAAGCGTAGCCAGGACAGACTTTAAACATGCACTCAGCTGGTTAATGGGAGATCCTAGTCAAGTCAAAGCCACCAAATGTAGCAGAGAACAGGAGCTAGGCTCTACAGAGCCAGGGGCTGGGTTAACCCTACTGCCGGGAGCCCACCTGCTTGCACGTTGCAGAGTGGCCGTGTAGAGTCATTTTCATTGCTTTCAGACCTATTCTATTCCATAAGGAGAGACTCCCTCTCCCCTCATTAACAGGGTTACCAGTGCTGCTCAGATGCCCTGGCAATACGGCGACAGGAAGTGGCCAGTAATGAGTTACCCTCACCACCCCGTCCCTGCTGCCTGTCAGGCATGCATAGCTCCTCCACCTCAGACTACTCCAGCCGGCTCCACCTGGGCAACACTGGCTAGTGCCAAGATGGTTGTTACAAATGCATCAGTTGCTATGCTACCGCAAGGCACCTGCGGGCTGACCACTCCTGTCAGTTGCAGACTGGGACATGCCTCACTGCCTCGGATGCTGGCATCCTGGTTTGGATTTACCCCTTTCCTGGGTGTAGTCACCCCACTATGCCCAGCTACAGCCAGAGAACTGTAGCTACCGCCTCTGCTTGTCAGAACCCCAGTACAGCTACTCTGCTCCACAGCCGAGGGATTTAACTAAAGACACATTGAATCTTTTATTACATTCACAGTAAACAAAAAAGGAGCCTGCAGGCTGGTGGCTGCTCCCTGCACCAGTACTCCAGGCCCCAGGAGTAGCCGAGTCTGCAAACACTGTGGCCCCAAGTGAGACCCATGCAATACATCTGCCACTGAACTAGGAGAACCCAGTTCTCTACAGGTCACACCTGAAATGCAATAGACAAAAACGAACCATTCAGCACACGGAGAGAGCAAAATCACACAGGAATCTAGCCACTTGTGACAATAAAGGTTTATTTTTATTATGAGCTGTGCCATTCCACCTGGCAAACATTGTCCTCCTCATGGGGACAACTGGCTTTCCTCCCTCCCTTGCACACCAATACCATGGAGTGCCAGACCAAACACCTTTGGGAACACAAACTCCTGAGGGGCCCCCAGCCTCGCCTTGCAAATAACCTTCTGAAAACCGTGGGCCCCAAGCACGCCCGGTTTGGAACAGAGCTTGGAACAGGATAGTGTACCAGAAAGGTCAGCAAGCCGCAGATGATGCACAGTAGAGACCACTTTCTAATTAGAGTAACACCCATGTAACACCACTCCAGTGTCACTGTCTGTTGTGACCCTGCAGGTGGCTTAGCAACAGATTGTTACAGTCATGCCAGGGGCTATAGAGAGGCAGACGGGCGAGCTCAGAGGAGAAGGTGCAGCCAAGGTTTGGCTTTCCGCAATGTGTAACCAGCCAGGATTTTAATCAAACTGTTGAGAAAACAATCAACTCCTGCAGCCAGAGATTTCACTTTCACAAGGTTATTGGCTTTCTTGTGTAACTCCCCATCGTAGTATGTTATCAAGTCCACAACCAGCTGCCATACAGAAGCCATCCTGTAGCAGCCCATACAGCCATTCCTCCTAGAAACATGTTCATCTTTCCAGGATACAGGAATAGACCTGCCTTTGCTCATGTTTCAGGTTCCATCTATTCTGCCCAGAGATGCCTGAACGGGGTTTGCGTAATTTACTTCTAAACAAATGAGCAGGAGAAGAAATGCAGCCAGGCAGGGAGGACGAGCAATTTCCCAAACAAGGATGAGACTATGTAGGTGAGACAGGGCCCAGGGATGCCAGACCGGCAGGGGGAAGAGAAGAAGAGTTTCCCCTAGTTAGCTTTGCAGAAGCACTACAGCTGCTGCGGTCTGTGTGCAACTGTCCCCGGCCAGCAGATTTCTGCCTCCAGGACGAAGAGCAGCTGCTGCTTGGTATAAGGAGCTGCTCTGACCCCTCGTCGTGAGTCTGGGAAGATTTTCAATCAAGATCACGGTTGCTGCAGCTCCCTTGTGCTAACGCTGCATCCCACCGAGAGCCCTGGCAAAGGCTGTGCAGGCTCTCAGGCCAAGGCCATGTGTGGTCACAGTTCCCAAGAGTACCGTGTTTGGTTCCCTACGGGGCTCATTTGCGCCTCTATCTTCCGAGCCTTCGCTTGGCTTCTAACTTCACCAGCCCTTGTTCTGGACACTGTTCCACTGCCCCAGCAGCCTTCAGCTTCTGACCGGGGCCCTGAGGTGGGGCCCACCCTGCAGGCTGAGCAGGCCTGGCGCAGCGTGTGTGGGCAGCCTGGGAAACGAGTGGGTTCTTGCCCCATTCCCGAGTCCCCAGGAACAGATGTGGGCTTGGTGCTGGCGCTGCTCTGGGAACACCCTCCCCAGCCTGGGTTCACCGAGCCCTACTTTCAGGAGAGCCGAGGGGCAGTCAGCCAGAAAGGCACAGGTAAGGGAATTTCATCCAGATGACTGAGCCAGCCCCAGCTCTCACCCAGTGCTGTCAGGGAGCCGCATTACATCAAGACTTTACCCTCCTGCTCCTGGAGCCGCTGAGTCACTTCCTGCCTTTAGATCTCACCGTCAAACCTCCTCTCCAGCCTGTGCCCAGCACTCTGAGGAGCGCTGTGCAATTCCGAGCATGAAGGGCAAGTCATGGGGTGGGGGAAATCTCTGTTCATCATTCCCAGGGATACTTCATCCCCACAGGCCCTGGGCTCTCCCAGCCCCATCAATGCAAACAGCTGCAGTTAGTTCCTCAAATACCTGGGGAAGGCCTGGGTTTTATTTTGTGTCTTTTGCATTCCCTCAAAGCAGTGGCCAGATGGCGGCCGGCTGGCAGGAGGGTATTGAAGGAGCAGAGTCGGGACGCTGGCAGCCTGTGTGCCCCTCTCCTCTCCCGCCTGTGGGGATGCACCAAACTGCCAGAAAATGTCCACCGTAGTCAAGTGCCACGTGTGCTGGAGCCCACCCAGAGTCCTACAATGCAGCCCTCACTGAACCTCGCGTGAGTTCAAAGCAGCCTTGGCCCAATGCTGGGCACATCCGATTTCGACCAGGAAACGCTGTGCATTTTGAGAAAAAGCAGCCCTCTTGCAGCCCTGGACTTGCTCAGCCGGGCAGGCGTGGAAATGCCCACGGCTGCGAGCACAGGAAATAGCAGAGATGGTTTGAATTGTTCACTGAGTCACAGGGGAGCACCCGATTGTCACCAGATTTTAAGGCACACTCAGCAGGGGAATTGAGGATTTCCCCATATTCAGAGTAAGTCTCGGCAGGTGAAAGACGCACCCGGCTGTACTAGAGAGACGTGATGGTGCATACAATGTTTGTACAGCACATTCCACGGACAGCATGAGCTGGTTATGGCAGAGAGGCACAGGAAGGACATCAGCTAAAGACAGGTGTGTTGAACTCAACAGGATCTCGGTGCAACTTCATAGATAGGGTGGGGGCAAAGGGCGAGATTGTTACTTATTACAATAGTGCCAAGGGCCTGCCAGAGACTGGGGCTCCATTGTGCTCTACACAGACCGTCTTACGAGGCCTCAAGCCAGGCACAGCCTGAACAGACGAGAAAGACGGGGGAAGGGTATCATCCCCCTTTGACGGATGGGCAGCTGATGACACTTGCTCAAGGTAACACGAGGAGTCTATGGCAAAGCCAAGAATAGAAGCCAGATTTCCCGAGTCCCAACCCAATGCTCTAGCCCCAAGACCAGCCAGCCTGCCTCTCTTTAGAGTCCTACACATTACTACCAGTGGAAGTTTCGTTTTCTTTTCACACGCCAGATACAAAGTGTGTTTCCCAAAAAACAGGCCATGTTTTTGAAAAATTGAAAAATACTATTTCTTTTATCATTTTTACAGTGCAAATATTTGTAATAAAAAATATACACTTTGATTTCAATTACACCACAGACTACGATATATATGAAAATGTAGAAAACATCCAAAATATTTAATAAATTTCAATTGGTATTCTATTGTTTAACAATGCGATTAAAACTGCGACTAATCAGGATTAATTTTTTGAGTTAATCACGTGAGTTAACTGCGATTAATCGACAGCCCTAATATTAATAAATCCATATGGACTTACACACCTACTTGCAAGCACCATCAGGATCTGAACAAAGCCATCCCTGGACTCAAGGCATAGTTAATAAGTGCCCAGTTATTAACATGCATTCAGAACTACAAACTACCTTCCTGTATTGGTGCACTGACGTGAAAACCACTCACAGCCAGAGCTTTGCTCAAGAGATTGGCCATTAATCTTGTTTAAAAACAAATACAAAGTTGAGTCAGTTGGGTACGTAATAAGCACATTTTGTGCATTCAACAGGAAGCTGAGGATTGGAAGCGTTTGAGAAGCTTGGATGGGTCATGAGTCAAATGGGCCATTTCACTGAAGGAGGACATTCAAGAGCACAGCAGTGAGATAGACACATTAGAACTCTCCTCCTAACAAACCAACATCTACCTTACCAGACTGTTAAGAAATCCATGGCCCCAGAATTCACCAGAGGAGATTCTGACTCAAACTCCTCCTTAGATTATTATCTGGGACAGAGAAGGGCTGGGAGGAGATGAGAGAACCAGAGAGGAGCTGCATTGCTGAATTTCCTTTACACGCAACACTGGTTTGCAAGAGAGGTCTCTTGCCCAATGACAGGCTGCACTGAGCAAATTTACTACAAAGGAACATGTAGGTTACTGAACAGGCAGCATCTGCAACCGGGTGGGGGGGGGTGGAGGGGGCGGCACAGGCAGAGAGTAGACTACGAAAGAGAGGTGCTACAGCCAAGTTTTCGGGACAGCGACTGAGCACTGGGACCCTGGTTTGATTGTTTTATCAGATAGAGGGGTTGGGGCCACAATTCAGGGAAAATCCTGTTCGTAACAATGCTTTAAAAGTAGGAAGGCAAGCACCCAAGCACACGATTGCTCTCTGAGCTCCTGCTCCTTTTTCCCATGCACATTAGTAACCAATCTAACAGACGGCATTGAGTTTCGGTTTCATTATGGTAACAAGGATGTCAAAAATTCCAGTCTTCCGGATACTTCCCCTCTGGTCAGAGGGTTGCACATGCTTCTAGAAAAGGTGAGCCCTGACTTGCTTTCTCTTCCAAGAAAACCACAGTGAAACTTTGCCTAACTGCCTGAAGTGCCTAAATGATAGTGTAAACTTCAAAGATCCACCCAGGCCAATTCAGACAACCTTTGGTTCCTTTCCAGAACAGCTGCCTCCATCCACAGCTAACTGGATCCGTCACACTACTGCACAGAGCCCTGCCTGGAGGACTTTCCCTCCCCCGCCAAAATAAATGCTAGTACCATTCATTAAGCCAATCAGGAGAGAAGTTTTTTCATTTCAGACCCAGATTCCAAGACGATGGAAGAGAAACAGCATAGAATAGGACAAGAAAGGACCAGGGGCCTAAGACTAACAGTTAGATGGTTTGCTGTTAGCTTCTGCAAGGAGCAGTCAAAATGTGACCAGCTTTCATACAACTCCTCCAGCAACTGATTCTAAACATTTCTCTTCCTTACAAACCCTTCCAGGTCCAGCCCTGGTTCCTCAAGCATCTCTGCTGCAGCGGCAACTGTGCTACTAATGCCAGAAGCAAAATTAAACCACCCCCCGAACTCCCCAGCAGGACACAAACACTGCCCAGGACAGGATCCAGGTGGCTTTGGTAACTACGGCTGTAGCTCACTGCAGCACAGTTGTGAGAAGCAGCTGATTTGCATCATGACATTCACCACGTCACATTCCCTAGGTCTGCAAGAAGCTTCCAGGGAGACCAAAGTCTCTTCTGTCATGAGAGCTTGGGCATCCTTAACATAGTTGGTTCCTGAGTGGTCACCTGATGTAGTGTGCGCCTGGCCGTATTGGACTGCATCGGCGCACACGGCCTCGGGGCTTCCCTCAGCTGGAGAACACAAATGTTCGTTTTTACTATAACCGCCCCGTACACAGAGTGAGGAGAACACTTTGCAGGGTTTCAAGGCACTTGCTCCCATCCCAGAACCCACTGGTGCAATCCCGTGCACATTGCTGGGTATAGCACAATATTGGCAGCAATAGGGTCAGTAGCTAGTTCTCCAAGATATAGTCTCTAAGGAGAGGATCCAGGTGTCAGAGGTCACTGAGGCCTTGCATTGTAACTACAGTCACAACCTAGGAACATATAAAAGTCTTCTTTTGGCGTTGCTGCTGGCATGTCATTCCAAAGGGGGAGCAGGAGGGCAAAATGGGTATCGCACAGAGGATTTCCTTCCTGGGGCCTGGAGTCAGGATCTTTGTCAAATCACAATTTAGCCTTGCCAAATGCAAGCCATTTCCTAGCCATCTACTTGTCTCTGTCAGCTTAGTTCCAGGACATTTTATGGTCTAGGTAGAAGCCCCACCTGAAAATGAAGTGTCTTTATTTGGAAGTGGAGGTTTCTAGACATGAACTTTCACTTCCCCTGTTGAGTCGGAGTGACAGGCACATGGAGTTGACAGGCAGGGATGAGATCTCAGTAAGATCCTCCAGAAAAGACCATGCACAAGTGAAGATGAAGCTGCAGCTGGTGGGGTTGCTTGGTATTTACCTGTGAAATTGCCGATCTGAGACTCTCTTTTCCTTGCTGTCTGCCCTGGAGCGTCACAGATCCATGCAGCGCATGATTTGCTGGGCGATTACAGCCTCGCACAGGAAAGAGGGTCCATTTCATGCAGGCAACACATGCCAGAATACGAATCACACCAAGCTTTTATGTGGAAGGAAACATACCACAGACACGGTGCAGAGAGGAACTCCGGATCACAATTGCTTCTATAAACCTGCTACACCAGGGGTTCTCGACCCCTCAGGGGGTCACGAGGTTATTACCTGGGGGTCGTGAGCTGTCAGCCTCCGCCCCAAGCTCCGCTTCCCCTCCAGCATTTATAATGGTGTTAAATATATTAGAAAGTGTTGTTAATTTATTAGGTGGGTCGCACTCAGAGGCTTGGTATGTGAAAGGGGTCGACAGCACGAAAGTTTGAGAACCACTGTGCTACACCTTCCCCCCAAACACCGGACAGAGCCTGCCACTGTCACCAAGGAAACATTCCAGCTTCTTTTGGTTCTGAATGCGCCAGCTGACAGAGCTGGCCAGGAGTGACCCCAAGGGTTCTTCCTAAGGACTGCATTCATGCCCCCAGAGCACAAAAGAGGGAACTCGACAATATCCCGGAGACCCAGCGAATGCCAACCACAGCTCTCTGGGGAAGATTTTATTAAAGAAACCTAGGCGTGAAAAATGCAGAGCCCTGGTTCCACAGGAGACTCTACACAAAATGACTGAATCCTGTGACCATGCTAAACTGACTTGTCAATTGTTCAGCAGTGCCAGCACAGTGTTGTTCAAACATACAGGAAGGCACAGCCCCCACCCCCAAAGAATTTGCATATTATATAGATTTTATTATCTAGGCAATTAAAGCTTTCATTTACACCAGTGTAAATCCAGATTGATTCTGGATTTACACCCACATAACCAAGCAAAATTTGGCCCATAAACACGTAAATGCTTAGCGCCTGAACACGGAAACTGTTTTATAACAAAACACAAGTTTTGAGTGATAGGAGCATCAAAAGGCATCTGAGACAGCTGCATTCTACGTTTTAAGCACTATTATTAAAGGCCAAATGGAATTTTTCCCCCAAATTTGGTCAAAATATTCACTCCTGAGTTGACTTCTCATTTTCTGAGGAAGAGCAGTTAGTTTAAATACCCAGTTGTACCACACCTGCACTAGCAGTGTGCACTGCTCTCTGCACCATTGCCACTGGCGGAGCTGTGCTCCCCCGCGGTGTGAAACCACCCGGGGCCAGGGAAGAGCAGGGCACAAGGCGGCTGATGAGCTACAGAAAGGTGTGCCCACAGGGTGGAGGTCTTGTGTTCAAGCACACCAGCCTTCCACCCAAACGTTTACCCACCAGCAGGTCTCTGCTGCCATTTGGCTGGTAACTGCAGGTCTCTGGCTCTGTACTAGTTCTTTTTATTGAGGCTCCTTTAAAGAGTAAAGGAGGTCTCTACTGAAAGCATGTATTACAGCTGCTAGCGTCCCTCACAAGCAAAGGAAATTACAGCTCTGTAACCCCAGTATGCCTGCAGCTTCTAATTCTGGTGAAGTATCAAGTCCTGGGAAGGGAAGTAGGCTCAGATTACCATCCCAATAAATGGCTTCTTGTGGTCTGAACCAAAATTTAGACCATCTGTTGCCTGGGAGTCACTGCACGTGCCAGCTGCTGAGTTCCTGGCTGCCGCCCTCCTGCAAAAAGGTAACACACTCCAAGGGCAGGATTGCTCAGCTTTGCAGCAGGTCAGGAAACTACTGAGTGGAGACAGACAGGGGAGCACGGGGAGCAGGGAGATAGTTTCTTTACTTCACCACTACACTGCCAAACCAGAGCTGAAATGAGTTTACATCTGCAAGGCTGACACAATCCAGACACTGAGAGCTGGATGCAGCATCATCTGGCGTCAATTACGCTTACAGTACAGACCTGAGCCGCTTGAAAATCAGTCGCCTTTGTTGCAACACTTCTTGTTTGTACAATTTTTTTTAAATTTAGTCTCAAATACTGAGCATTGTAAACGAAAAATCATCCATTACTCAAGGCAAAAGGGCTTTTGCTATCAAGATTTATTTTGGATAAACACTGCTCAGAGCTATTTATTTCTGAGAAAGGGAAGTGGGAAGCACGTCACTTCTTGCACAACTGCTTTGACGCTGCTGCGGCACCTCGTGAGATGGAGACTTTGGCATCTATAGCCAGGGGGGAAAAAGCTTTTTGCCAACTTGAGAGGCAAAACTACACAGCCACTATGGACACATTTCAGAGTAGCAGCTGTGTTAGTCTGTCTTCGCAGAAAGAACAGGAGTCCTTGTGGCACCTTAGAGACTAACAAATATTCAGGTGCCTGCACGTAACTTTATGGAGTTGGAATTCAAACCTCCAGTATCCTCTGCAGTCCAAATGCTGCCTGACCTCACAGAACTAGAGCTACCTGCCACCACATCCATAGAAAGCATTTGTGTTTGGGCAACAAGCAGCATCTCACTCTGATTCTTCATCTCTCTTGCTGAGATCTTTGGTGCAGGGGCCAAGTTCTCATCTCTCTTGAAAGTGCCCTGCAGAGCTATGAAAACAGAAAAGCAGACTGCTGCCTGTTTCCCGCACTACATTCTTACATAGAGGTAACAACAATGGTACAGACCTGGTGTTTACTGAGATGTAAAGGGGTAGCAAGGGAAATGTGTATGAAACAGATTTACTTTTCAGGACAATGGGATATGTATAGGGCAGCATTTTATCTAGGAGAGACCCAGCTCGCTATGTCCTCCAGGTAAAGGCCAGGAAGGGTTCACACCCTGTGAGGTGAAGAAATGATCCTTTTCTTATTTGTAAAGAAGATGTGCTGTGCTCACTCACTGAAAACGACAATGCCTCCTCTGTTCACGGCAAGGCACATGGTGCAACAGCCAGTGGAGAACGGCCACAGAACAAGGCAGTTTGGTTACAGTTAAAAAGTTTCCAAGTTTATTTGCTTGCTCACGTTTGTAGGATCAGAACCTCCAGTTCAACAAGGGGAGTAATGGAGATCCCAGCATGCTAATAACCAGCCTTCTGTTCTCCCCATCAAACAGAGAACACGGTATCTGAATGGAGTATTTGTGGCAAGCCATCCACAATAACAATAACTCAGCCAGACCAATACTCTAACTGCAGCAGAAAGTTACGTTGGCTTGTTGAATGCAATGGATCCGATTAAAACTCAACACGATCCCAACAGCCACAATGACTTCAGGAGCAACGGACAGACTGACTCTCCCAGTGACTCATACTAGAATCTGTTACAGCAGGTGCTGTGAGCAAAACCACTCACGGGTAAATCACCACTTCACTAGCAAAACATTTAAGTGCTTGCCCAGAAACAAAAGTAGCCACATCACAAACCAGAGAGTGACATCAATACAGGACGAGTGTTTCCTCCCCAGGTTCAGGTTTCACTACATGGGGCTGGAGATTGGACTCTTGTTAAAGTTCCTCTAAAAGTGTCCACATTAGACAAAGTCCCTGGGTCCGGTTTTGTTGGCAATACTTAGTTTCTGAACCCCTTTCATCTCTCACTAGCACACTGAGACAAGAGGGAGAGAGCAAACAGGAAGGGTTCCCTAATATAAAATGAATTGCTAACAAAAATCATCATACTAACCTAATGAGCCTCATTCTATTGAAGTCAATGGCAAAACTCCCACTAACATCAGTGGGGCTGGATCAGGCCCTATATTACTTCAACAGAAGGCACTACCTGGGACCTGGTTCTTAAGAGGGATATGCAGAGCCAGAGACTCTTGTCCAGAACCGGAGCTCTGCAGCCCCTTCCAAAATTCAGACTTTCACATGTTGAAGATCTGAAGCCACAATGGTCCTGTTCACTTTAGTTCCATCACTGACTGTGGCAACACGGTCAAGTCTGTACACGTGAAGTCTAATCTCTTCAACAGACTGAATCACATTTGGGATTTCCCACATGCGTTCCAGGGCCTCTCAGCTGCTCAGAGCGATGTGCACGATGTGTCCATTCAAGCTCAGTGCTCACCTCTCAGTGGCTTACATGATGGGTTTGTGTAGGGCTGGAAAATACACACACAACGTGGCTTCTCTTGGTCAGAGTTCCTTGCAGTGTATTGTACACTCAAGACTACTTACGCCTCTTGAGTGAGTGCACAATTATTCTGCATACTCCAGAACTCTCTGAATTGGGGACCAAGGCATACATTGAGTTAATGGCAGCCACTCAACTATACCAGGTTAAACTGATGTATAGTACAAGTGTGAAGATCTTCGAAGCCCTTGATGCACTGTAGTTCTGTAAGTCTGAATAATTCGCAATCGTGGCATGCGGGAATGTTAACAGTGCTGCTCTCTACTCCTCCAGACCAAGCATCAGGCCATGGGTGAGTGGGCAAAGCCTGCAGCAAACCTCCAGAGAAGGCCGAGTTGAGGAGGGTTTCCTCTACTAGAAAAGCACGTACCTCCCTGCTGATACAGGAACAGGCCTCTTCAAGAATGTAAGTGCAAGGGGCTCAGCTTCCACACGTAATCAGCTCTTAAATCTCTCCATCCTTTATAACATTATTGCTTCCACTGCTGTGCTCTCCGAATGTTTCACAAACACGGACACACTTATCCTCACTGCACTCCTGTGAGGTTAGGGAGCATTTTGTCTCCATTTCACAGACTGTGGAACTGAAGCACAGAGGGATTTAGTAACATAGCGAGTCAGTGGCAAA
This sequence comes from Trachemys scripta elegans, assembly GCF_013100865.1. Taxonomy (NCBI): domain Eukaryota; kingdom Metazoa; phylum Chordata; order Testudines; family Emydidae; genus Trachemys; species Trachemys scripta. Next base: position 870,431 of record NC_048317.1, on the reverse strand, counting down.
GCTAGGAATTGAACCCAGATCTGAGTCCCAGTCCAATGCTGAAACCACAAGGCCATCATCCTTCCTGTTCCAGAAATACACTATATAGTCTGGCCTGCTGGAATTATTTAAACATAGATCACAAAAAATGCTTATAGACTATTTTCTCCTTTGCGAAAGCCCCCTATGTACATATGCTACAGCTCTAAACCCAGGCAACCCTCGTCACAAAGAGAAATAAAATATAAAAGAGAGAGGAACGTACATGTACAGAACTAAGTTACTATGGGCCATGGGTCTTTCATATATGACCATGTCTTCTCCAGCTGCTTCTGTTAAAGTTAGGGCTTTGAAAGCATGCTAAGCCAAACAGAAACACGGTTGTCTTGTTCTTGAATAACAATGTCCACACAGCTTCAGGAACAGCTATTGCACTATAAATTCACACCCTACCTTAATTGATGTTAACTTTCACGTGTAGACAAGCTTTTAGTGCCACTCTCCTACCTCTTACTCTACCAAGGGACTGCAGAACATCCTGTGTATAGAAGAGCACAATGGATTATAGGAGAACTGCAAACCTTAGAGAGGAATTTCTTGGCTTTAGTGAGTTGAAGTTTGCCTAACTCAGGAGACTTTCTGCGCTTCAATGTAATTTCTTTTGTTTCATTAGAACAGAGAGATTTTCATGCTAACTCGGAAGTCAACGCTCCTCCCGCTTTACTGCTGGTGCACAATGTATGTAAAGGGCATGCTTTACTGCCAGTGGCTGCACCGCAGCAGAAACGGCTTTACTTGCAACGTACCCAGGAGAGGGAATCCACATTGTGGGCTTGGGTCCTGCAGAAGTGAGGCTGCTTTAAAGTGATCAGACTCTCACTCACTCTCACCCCCCTCCACCCACCCCACATGGGTAAAATACTTTTACGTGAATAAACTGCCAATTGTTTTTACTATTTGAATTTTGTATTTAAAAAAAATCTCCCTGAGACCTCAGGAGCCAGTGCTGAGCCTGGAAGGGATTTTTATGGCCACATTTTAAACCCACAGAAAGTAGAAGTCTAGAATGGAAACAGTTCATTACAGCTAAAGCACTGACCCTGGGATCTGCCCTGAACAGCTGGGCCTAGTTCGCAAGTTAAATAAATTACTATTTCTAAAACCCACTCTGAGTTTCAAAGGGTCTCAGAGGAGATGCTGACTAGTCACTGTTCTCACCAGATGACAAGCTGTGAGCCATTTTAGTTACGGGATTTCCTAGGGAACGCTAGAAGCTTGGGTAAATAAACTCTCAAAATACCAAAGCCATACAGGTATTTACATTTCCCTGTCAAATGATGAAATATCTAATCATGGGTGCAATATTTTAGGGATATTTGTTTTTCTATGCACTCAACTATTTAGTCATGTAAAACATCTATAGCAGCTGGAAGGAATTTGTTTGGCCTGCTAGGACTCACTAGGTTTAAAAAAAAAACAAAAAAAACACACAGATCATGTGTTCAATTTGCATCCAAAGAACTAATGCTGCTTTGTCCAGTCCTACTAGGATATCAAGTGAATAATGCTTATGCAACTTCCTCAACAGGCGCTGTAAGATATCAATATAACTATGATCTGTTAGCAAGGAGAGTTCTGTATTTAGATTTAGCTTCTGCAAACCAGTATTGACCAAAATGTCATTTCATGTCCTTTACAGCAATATGGGGGGAAATCAGCTTGCAGATAAGGAAAACAATTCAAACTGAATTTTTCTTCTCCCTCTTTTCCCCTCAGAACTCCCTGTCCAGAGAACACTCCTGAGACCAACCCTAAAAGGTTATTAAAGCAGCAAAGCTTCTCCTTCAGAACTGTGGGTTCGATCTGGGTGCTAGAGGATTACAACATGGAAGGCTCCACATACTTCCACAGCTCCTCTCCCTGAGGCTTAAAGGCTGCTTACATATCCTTTATCCACCTTTTTAACAAAGGCAGAGTGACCAACGTTCCAAGAAGCGAATGCCAGCAAGTGGGGCAGTCTGGGTTATAGATAGAAGATGAACCTGGCATAATTTCCACAGGACACTCTTGTTCTGGGCAACAGGTTACAAAGGGTTACCTGGTGGCACGGCTGTCTTTGCTGAGAAAGCCTGAGATTTCAGTGAGGTTTCAGCAGAGTGCATAACAGTCTCCAATGTTTGCTCAGTTAACCAGTGAAACCCCTGCAGCTCTCCAATGTCTTGAAGATTATGGTTTAGAAGAGAGAATGCTCAGCTAGGGGAATGTTCTGCAGCCATGACCAAGCTGTGGTTAAAACTGATCCCAATGATTTCTATTCAGCCCAGAAACCTCAGACAGTTTCCATTTTCTCAATAACAAAGCATTTTTGTGGGGTGAGGTAACAGGCCTGCAGCTGCCAGGTCTAATTCTCCACTGGGATTTCTTAAGAGTGTGGCCGAATGAGCACTGGCTAGCTAAGCCAGAGACAGTATAAAAAGCAACCAGCCTTTACGGCTGAGAAATGAAGGGGCAAAGCTGTTGCAGGAGAGATTTGGAGCAAAGCCTTTTTGGGAGGATCACGCCGATTCTCTGTGGAGCTTGTTTTAAGCTACTTTTACAAAGAGTCCTAGCAGTGTGTAGGAGGCGTGTTCTCCAGCTGAGGAAAGACTGGGACTCCAGGATACAAAGGGACAGAACGTGTGAGACAGAGTGGGGGGCAGAGAAATGCACCAGTAGATTCTGTACATTCAGTAATTCAGAATCCAGCATAAGAGAGACAGAGATACAGAATCCTATAGCTTAAAATGCATCTCTCATAAATGGCAGAGATTAAAAGGCCCAGAGAGAGAGGCTGGAACAGAGCCATACCACTCCCCCAAGGATGGCACAGTTTACGGTACTTGCTGCTCAAGCTAGGACACATCCCTTGTAACACTGCACATCTGAAACATGTCTTTGAGCCCAGGAAAGGCTCCAGGCCAAGGCTTTCCAACTTGGAGCCCTTATGTTAGGCACCTCCGTATAAAAGGTGCAGAGCACCCACACTTCCAACTGACTTCAGGAGGCGTCAGTGCTCAACTCCTCTGAAGATCAAGCCTCTCAGTTAGGTGTCAAGAGATAGACTTTGGTGCCTAAGTGAAGGCCCCCCATTTTGACAATTCTGGCCTCGCTGTTTAAGTTACTGACTGTGATCAGCTCCCTGCATGCCCCCACTGCGTACTTACTACGCCAAGGCGCTGCTAAACCACCTACGCCACCGAAAAGGCTGCAGCGCAGATCTGCATCCCCAAATAAAGTGTTGTGCATGCCAGATAATTCCCTCTTTGCTGCACTGCCGTCCACTGGATCAAAAGTCTGCTGTCCAGAACAGGAAGGAGTCAGACACAGCAATCCACTCACTGTAGTGACTTTCCACAATTCCATCAGTTGCGCCATCTATAGCTAAGGTTACAATGGAGAGTGTTGGGTAAGACCCAGTTTTCAGTTGCTTGTAACTTTGCCAAACTTAAACAGTTTGGGCTGAAATTTTCTATGCCATGTGTCTATCTCACATTGAATTTTTGGGTAAAGTTTCAGCTAAAACAGCTCAGCCATTTCAGAGAATGAGATTGGGGAAAATACACAACTTACCGGTAAGTATCAGGGGATAACCGTGTTAGTCTGTATCCACAAGAACACCAAGGAGTCCGGTGGCACCTTAAAGACTAACCGATTTATTTGGGCATGAGCTTTTGTGGGTAAAAACCTCACTTCTTCAGATGCAACTTAAGTTAGTTAAGTCCAAAGCTGACTGTGAAGACTTACAAAGGGATCTCACAAAACTGGGCGACTGGGCAACAAAATGGCAGAAGAAATTCAATGTTGATAAGTACAAAGTAGTGCACATTGGAAAACATAATCCCAACTACACACGCAAAATGATGGGGTCTAAATTAGCTGTTGTCACTCAACAAAGCTCTTGGAGTCGTTGTGGATAGTTCTCTGAAAACATCTGTTTGATGTGCAGCGGCAGTCAAAAAAGCCAACTGAATGTTAGGAACAGGATAGATGAGACAGGAAATGTCATAATGGCATTATATACCTGGTATGCCCACATCTTGAATACAGCTCTGGTCACCCCATCTCAAACAAGATATTAGAACTGGAAAAGGTGCAGAGAAGGGCAACAAAAGTGATTAGGGGGATGGAAAAGCTTCCATATGAGGAGAGATTAAAAAGACTGGGACTGTTCAGTTTAGAAAAGAGACGACCAAGGGGGATATGATAGAGATCTATAAAATCATGACTGGTGTGGAGAAAATGAAAGGGGAAGTGTTATTTACCCCTTTACACAACACAAGAACCATGAATCACCCAATGAAATTATTAGGTAGCAGGTTTAACACAAACTTAAGGAAGCACTTCTTCATACAATGCATAGTGAACCTGTGAAGGCCAAAAGTATGACTGGATTCAAAAAAGAATTGGATAAGTTCATGGAGGACAGGTCCCTCAATGGCTATTAGCCAAGAGGGTCAGAGACTCCATGCTCTGGGTGCCCTTAACCCTCCAACTGCCAGAAACTGGGAGATGGATCATTCAATAATTGGCCTGTTCTGTTCGCTCCCTCGGAAGCATCCGGCATTGGCCACTGACGGAAGACAGGACACTGGGCTAGACGGCCCGTTGGTCTGGCCCAGTATGGCCGTTCTTATGTTACACTAATTTGCCCAGGTTAAAAAATTCTTGCAACAGTTTTGTTGTGAAGCTCTGGCACCCCCATGTTTTGGAGCAAGGATTTGAAATTTGCCTGGGGCGGAGGGAGTTGCCCTGGTGTCAGGGATATGGCTTCTGCGGTCCCAAGTTACAAGCCTCTGGGGAAAAAACCTGCAGCTTGCAGATTCTGTCTACACTGAGCACACTCCGGCCCCTCACAGCTCCTACTTGTCAATCATATGGCATATGCGCCATCCCCAGGGCGACTGAGCATGCTCCATCTGGGTTGCTGGAGCTGAGCCGGGCTTTCTCTGCAATTGCTGCTCCCAGCACCCAGGGGCCTATGAGTACCCACCACTCGTGCACAGGCAGCTTGGAGACACAGGAAGCATCCCAGCTGAAAAGCAGAGGGGTGGGTGAGGAGCAGCGCAAGTGAGGGAAGAGATGTAGGGCTAGGGGGGACAGAGGCAGGAGCTGGAGGGGGAAGAGTGCTTGGGGAGGTAGAGAGGTTAGGAGGAGAAGAGGAGCAGGTGGGTCTGTAACACCTAGAGAACACTACCCTACAGCACCTGGAACTGAGCCTATTATTCCTCCTGAATGAAGACGACGGTCAACAACTTTGCTCCTCTGGCACAATGGAACTTTCTACAACAAGCGGGTCTCTGCAGGAGACAGATCATTCCAGGGGCCAGTCTGAGACTGCGCTATGAACTTCCCTAGGGGCTAAGGACCATCACAAACCTCACCACCTTCCACTCCCAGTGCAGGGCGAATTTCTTTGGCCTGGACTTCTCTTACAAACATAGAGCAATGTCTGTGTGAACCTATCCAAAACAGAGCATTGCACTGCACACACTTCTCCCCCCGGGGAGGGGATGAGAGAACAGACATGGGACAGATGTTAGCCACGTTGCTTAATGCACTTCAGGAAAGTGTTCAGATACTGCACTCATCACAGTCGTATAAAACCTGTCCAGAATTCCCGAGCCTCAACATTCCTTTGCTGAGTAGTAAATAGCCGCGAAACGCACTGGCAAAGCATTTGTCACCAGCCCTCTTGAATGGCAGGCCCACATCGAGGATAACAACTTTCTACTGTTACCAGTTAGTCCATTAGCTCAAGTGACAGAGAAGTGTGCTGTGGATCTAAAGATACCAACCTTGTTAATGACTCCTGGGGGGCAAAGGGGAGACGCGCCAATAAGGTTCCACATGATGGAATTTTTGTTTTTTCAACTTTTAAGTTTTTTAAAAGTTTGGTTTTATTGGATGTAATTTCCCACATTAAAAGAACCTTAAGGTTAAGTCAAGCACTGAAAAGTTCAGAAATGCCTGAAATACGGTTGCCCATGCACTTGATTTGGCCCTTTTGTTGATTTACATTATGAGGCAATCTTTAATTACATGATCACAGGCTACTGTTAACATGGGACCCTTACCTCATTCCATACAGTCAGGCAGACTGTCCTCAGGGAACAACTTAGGGCTGTGCAGTGAATTAAGCTGTTGTCTGTACAACCCCAGCCTCCTTTGTTGCAGAAGTTGGAGGATGTGTAGAAATGAGGCAGCATACACTGGGACCACATGTGGCCAGAAAGTCCTGCACACAAAGGGTGAACATCTCAGGGACGGACAGCTCTAGCTCGATTTCCCCCTGCTCCAAGGCACCCTTCTTTACTGACCTTCCAGACAGACTAACAGGAGAGTTCAGATAAACAAACTGAGGCCTAGTTCCCAGTCCAGGTCTTTGTGGAAGCGAAGGAAGTTCCACACAGACAGAAGCAATGAGACTATTTGTATCTCGATCCCAAATCACATTCCTTTGGGCTGTAATGCAGAAAACACTCATGTGGGGAGGGGAAGCAAGAATCACAAGCAGGAGTCAGGGAGCAACCTGTGAAGCTCTCTGCTCTTCGGAGCTGCCCTTTATCCTAAGGGTGTCAAACTCAGAGGGAGCTTCGGTCTTCTCCAGAGCTTCAACAGTAACTGGGAACTTGGAGGGAACTGCAGCTCAGGTGATCTGCACTGCTCAGCTTGCGGTGCCCTGGGCCACGTGCTAACCAACGTAATTCCAAAGAGCTAGATTGTTCAGTTCAGCAGTGCTTTGGTCCCCATTTTCATGGGGATCATCTCATGGACATTACGCTCCCCCAGCTACATCCAGGGCCGGCGCTTCCACTAGGTGACCCTAGGCAGTTGCCTAGGGCGGCAGGATTTGGGGGGCGGCATTTCACTTGCTCCGGGACCCGCCGCCGAAGTGCCCCGAAGACACGGAGCGGAAGGACCCCCGCCGCCGAATGCTCAGAGGAGGAACGCTGCCGCCTAGGGCGGCAAAAACCCTGGCGCCGCTACTGGCTACATCCTCAGCAGCAACTGTTCAGATTATTACACAGGGTCCCCAGGCCCAAACAAATACTCATTCTGAACTATCACTGCACATTTTGCCTAATCTAGACCCAAGTGCCTGGAAGAGGCTCCCAGGAGTTTCAACAAGGGGAAAGCAGTCGCTGTTCATTTCTCTGGGAAGCGTGAGGCTCTCCCTAGTCTCAGGCTGTAGGGCACGCTCAGAGGAGTCTGAAATTCTCTGGCCTAAAACATTATGTTCAAAGTTCATTTAATCAAATGCCTGGGTGAGTCCAAGTCTCCTCTTGCCATGAGGTCAGACTTTACCTGCCACATCACAAGTTCCGTTAGCTTGCACGACTCAAGAGATGATATTGCAACACAAACACAAGTAAGCAAACCAGCTGGATGGTCTTCAGTTAGTAACACCAGAGACTGGGGATTTCTCCTCTGGCTGCTCGGGGTGCTGACATGAGAAGGGCAAAGGAAAGATGTTGTGCTTAAGCTTTGTTCTAAGGGAGCTACTGCCCCTGAAAGAAAAGGCAGGTTGACAAAACCTGGCCCTTGCATCCAATCCCCACCCACATCTTGATAGATATCAACTGCTTTACAATGTAGTCTCTGAAATATACCTTTCTGAAAAGCAGTTTTCCCATTGCTCCAGGGGACTTATTGGAGTAATTCAACTCCTGGGACATAGCCTGGAAAAGAGAACACTGATGGGAAGAGGCTGCTGCATCTATCCCCGTAGGTTAATTCCTGTGCCAATAGAGAGCGGTGTAGATACAATGGGGGCAAGGTGGTGCTGGCTTGGAGCGGACGTGGGAGATGCAGGAGGGGTGTGTTAGGGCCCAGAGGTGGCACGTGTCCCCCAGAACCTTTAAATTGTGCCCCTGCACTATCAAAAGTTATGTGTCGCCTCTGATTTTAGTGGCAATATTTTCAGTCTAGTACATGAGGTTTCTGCATCTACGGGGACAACAGCAAATATTTCTAACCAAAAACGGTGCCAGAGCCATTCAGCACGACATTAAGTGCAATTGCTGCCCCCAAATCAAGGGTCACCACAATACCCCATACTCTCACATATAAGAAGGAAACTCAAGTGCATATGGTTTTCTCCAATAAGCACTATAATGTCTACACTACACTCATCTGCTCCCCCACCACGGGGCCTTGCAGCCAGCAGCTCAACTACGGAAAAGCATTTTAACCAAAGAATTACTTGGACTATTAACTAGACCCAGGGAAGCACTCAACTGGAGGAACTCAAACTATGGATAAACAGAACAAAGCAGCAGCAATTGGGAACTATATCAGCGTCTCTTGATTCATCTACAACCCTACTGGGGCAATACTCTTCCAATAATCAGGAGCTGGGGAAGACATTTCACTCCAGGAGCAGTGAAGTCAATTTGCTAATCATTCATTTTCTGTCCCTACAGAAAAAAAACAAATCTCCACCAGGCACAGGCAGCTATGACCTAATGCAGAGGTTCTCAGTATGGCACTCACAACGACTCTGATCGTGCCATGTTGCTAGGTTGGAGGCGAGTTCCAATCTCGAAAAGGCAGAGATCTACTGACATAACAGATTGAGGGTCAGAAGATCTGGATTATATTCCCAGCTCTGTCACCAATTTGCTGCATAATCTTGGGCAAATCCCTTCCAATCTCTGTACCTCAGTTTCCTCATTGTAAAGCAGGGATAATAATTCTTAAATTGCCTTTGTGAAGGGCTGTGCTTTCCTGGAGCATTTTTCTCCTATAGTTCTGAAAGCACTAATGTTGATGTCCTCCACAGCTGGTAACAGGCAAGGGACCATTCCAGGGGTCACTGCTGAACCCTGATGCAAGTGGAATCTCTTCCTTTTCCAGTCATAGACAAAAAGAAGTGATGAAGCCATCCGTGAGACCAGTACCCTTCCTACGAGGAACGTTGCTGTCAATGCTCAAAAACCCACACGGCTACTGCTAGAAGTGAACTAACCCAGACATGAGGGCAGAGTAGGGAGACTTCCAGCACAGGCAATCTCAGCGAGGAGGGGCTCCCTGATGAGGCTGCTGCAGATCAGGAAGACATAAACCAAGTGGCAGTAATGTGCAAAGCACGTTCATAGCAAGCCCAGTCACCAGACAGAGGACTTCCCAAGCTGACTAAAGTCGACTCAAACATCTTCCATCTGCTAACCAGACACCAGTGTCTGAACGGCCTTTGGGAAAGGTCAGGACAGTCCTCCAGGCTCTAAGATATTGCCTTTGCTTTCACTCTTAGTATCTTAATTCCTTTGTTAAGAGATACTCATCTTTCCGTAAGGCAGTTCTCGGGAGCCAAGGAGTTTGCGTATTATTGCAAAACATATGCTCAGAAGAGACTGGAAATGCTGTTGGCAGTGGTACAGAAGGGAGCAGTGTGCAGCTTTGGGTCAAAGCAAAAAATCCCTGCTAGTAAGCAATTCCCACGTGACAGTCTGGAAGAGCTAGCGAAAGCATCTTCGAGAAACTAAACAATGGTGTGAGAACGAAGCTCCAGGAAAAACAAAAAGGCCAATGATATGCCACAACATCCCCAACAGCACAGATCCAAGAGGAGCCTTGCTGGGAAATCTTCTGGGACAGGGGACCTCGAGGCTAAATGCTGACAAACTGCTTCCTCAGTTAAGGCAAACCCAAGTGTTTTCTATTGCATCGGAATCATTGATTTCAGCCCTACAACTCTCCAGAGAGCAGTGTGTAAGCACATGCTGCTGCTTCTGGGAAGGGGAATTCAGCACTGTTGGCCCCTGCCTACTCTAGGACAGTTTTAGAACATTCTCCACTACCGCTGACAGCCAGATACAGTCCTAACATGGAAGGGCTGGTGGTGCTACTTTCACCGCCCTGCTGATTCGACCTGCAACACCTGGGCCCGGTGACACGCACGCCCACTGTTGCAGCTACACCCTGCTCAGAGCACATCTACGTAGCCTGTGTGCGCCACCTATGCTTGCACTCCCACCAGTGGGCAATCTCCACAGAGGCAAGGCTCTTGGGGACCTGTGTCAGCCAAAATGGAAGTTGTCAGGAGCACAGCTTTGATTAGCATTTTCCCCGGGGTGTGGATGTGGATACGAAGGGGACTTCTCCCAACCTCCACATTTCAGAGAGAAGTCAGGGTGGGTCTGGAAAGAGGGTGGTGTGAGGCTGAAAGCTTTCACTGGTGAGCCTTCACCAGAACCAGCCCAATTGGCCTTACATGCAGGGGTGCACAAAACGCAGACAAGAACGAGCGTCAGTTTCGGTCTGCTCCAGCCAGGCTGCCGGAGGAGAGCTAGTGCATGGGGGAGTCTCAGGGGACTCCCCAGCTTGGAGAAGAGCCAACATCCAGGATCATGCATTGGACTGAACAGCCTTCACCACCCACCAAATGTGATCCCAATAGCTGTGCCGTATCCACCCCCCTCCACACACTCCTTGTTAGCTTGCACGCCATGGAAATCACGTCAAAACAGCAACAGCCCAAGAGCAGTCAAGTGCAAAGCACTAAAGTCAATTGTAAGGGATGGGCTGGATGTTACCTAATGAGCCTTTTCCAGCTCGTTCCCCTCCAATCCACATTACCATCATCCCTAGCAACCCAAATAAATAGCAGATCTGAACAGCTCTGGAAACATCTCCTAACCGTATTTCAAACGGCAGCAAAACCTCCTCATCTGCAAAGGAAATTTCTGAGGAAAGCCACACCACAGCAGCTCCAGAGTCTCTTACTCAAGCTGGGAAGAGAAGTGTTCTGTCTTGTCTCATTTCAGTGGTAAGACTTTCTGGCTGCAGAGGAACAAACGTAGCCCAGGAACACAGATGCTACGTCTGTGCCCAAATCCAGCAAAATCTGAGGTGTGGGCAGAGTATTCAATTACCTCATTTCCAGGTGCGCTGTCAGCATGAGTCCTGGCTGGCTTGAGATAAAAGTGTGAACAGTGTTCCCAGTCCTGAAGGTGTCTGCATAATTAACAGTAATTACTACTCAGAGCCTTTGAATCCTCTAAAGTTACATCACTTTTCTCAGCTGCTTTTCATCTGCTGCTTGTCCTACAGCCTTGTCTATGGGAGAACGGCAGAATGTTCAAAATCGGTATCACAAAGGGGGCACCTGGGCCCTGCCAGCACAACCCACAGAAGCAGGAATGCAAAGGAGTCCAACGTAAAAGGACCTGTACAGCTCAGCTGTCTTCAGGTATATACAAAGCACCAGAGATGGACAGATACCCAAACACTGTACAGTCTACCTAGATGCTCACTTCATTACCTCCAAGACCCTACAGTACAGATTCCTTTTACACTGGCTGCAAGTAGCACAAGAAACCCAAGAATCTCCACGTTGGCTCACACCAGTGGTCCATGTAGTCCAGTATCCGGTCACTGAGAGTGGCCACTACCAGCAGCTTCAGAGGAAGGAACAAGAAAGCCTGCAGCAGGGAGATATGGAATAACCCACTGCCAAGGAAAGTTTTCCTCCTAATCCCCAATAGTTAGAGGTTGGCTCATGCCCCGAAGAAGAAAAGTTTAATGTCCCTTCCAAAACTCTTGTGTTTTCTCTAATTTATTACAATCCTACGTATTTATGTTACATGTGTAAGTGCCTAATTTCGTTCTGAATCCTGCTAACCTCTTCGTTTCAATGATACCTTGCGTCAATACATTCTGTGGGCAAACTCTGTATTGTGTGAAAAAGCATTTCCTTTTAGCAAGCAAGGGACCCATCTGAGAGGGTCACGATATACTCCAGAGCAAGTATGCTGCTTCGGCAGCCTTCCCAACCCCAGGAATGGGAGTACAAGCTCAGGACTTGAACGCAGCTCTCAGCATGGCATCATGCAATGAAAGCAACAGACTCTGAGATCACTTAGAGATCACTTCTCCCCTTAATGCACACCTACAACTCCCACTAATAGCAACAGATGGAAGGCTATCCCCATACATCCCTCCTTTCTTCTACTCATCTCCTTGTAGCAAAAGTCCCCATCTCTGTTCTGTAATGGGAGTGGTCAGCCCTTACGAGCCGTTTATCATCAGTTAGTGCCACATCTTTATTAGCTCATGTTTGCTTTGGCTGCACATCCAAGCAGTTGTTTAACCCGAGAAAAAACGGAAAATCTTGGACCCTTAACAATGGCAATGAAGTTTAATCTGTCACTGGAGACAATTACTTGACTCCTGTTGGTGGCTGGTCCTGCCAGGGTCAAGTGTAACATGTGGCAAAGGAAACACTAGGGAAGCCAGGCTACAGCAGCTCCAACACTAGGCATTTCCTTGTGTTATTCAGAGTTCCCTTCCCCCCTCATGTGTGGAGAGAACAACTCCAGCTGCCCAGTCACCTTTATACATGTCTCCGCTGGCTGGATTTATGGATTGTTGGTGCTGCTAACAGCTCCGGGTCGGCTCTGGCTGGCTGCTTAGACATTCAAAGCTATGTTAGGGAGTTTGAAACAGTTCAGATTTTGTTCTTGGTTCTGGCCCCCAGCTTTGGACCTAAAAGTTGAACTGGATTCTTGAATAGAACTGGCATTGGGCAGCTTGGGCATGAACACTTACATAAAGTTTTCTTCCGCCATGACACAAGTCAGCTTTCTGATGAAAACAAAAGGGTCTGGGGTTTATGGGTGTTTATTCAAGGCACTGATTTAAGAAGAAATCTTTGGTTTTATACCCGAGAAGCTCAGAACACTATCAGAGGACAATGCAGCCAATTCCCACAAGGGGAAAAGATACAGGGTGCTATATATACAGCTAGCTTAGAATAGTATGAGTTAGCTTTAAATCTCCAGGAACATAATGGTAACATGAGCACAGGACCAACTAAAGGCTTACAGTGAGATTGCACCAAGAACAAAAGCAGGGACTCCAGCTCCTTTGTTTCACTGCTATTTGGATTATATGGCTAAGAGGCTATATTAATGCATTTAAACTAATGCTACTTAGATCCAGTTTTAATGCATCATTTTAAAAGTAACTTGGTTTGATTTTAAATGGCATGAAGTGTAACTCAGGAACTGCTACTAAGAGTTGCCCTTTGACAGCCTTCCCTGGGATGCCATCTCAGTGGGCTCCTGCCTAAATAAAGGAAAATATAATCAATTAAATTGCCTTCCAAATTAGCAGACACCAGCGACGTGGTGAGTCACGAGCAGAGGCGATTCCTTTAGGATGAGATACAGGAAGGTGGGAGACGTGACATTCTTCAGTTCCCCCTTTCCTTTCACAACCCGACCCTTGACATTTTTCTCAACAGGAAACCTTGTTCTCTCCCTCCTTGTAAACTGCTGACGACTGTATTTTACACCTTACAAAGTCAACAGAAGTCAGAAGGGGAAGAAGGAACAAAGAACCAGGACCTGCCCACAGCAAGTACATCTTCCCAATGTGGAGCATTTCTCCATGGAACTGTAGCCAAGACACAGCTTGCTTGGGATGGTAAAGTCTAGCAGCTGTGTGTCACGGAGGCAAATGGCCTTCGGGTGACTATCTGGGGTCCTATCACTGCAGTATCTGAGCACTGAGATTGTGGCAGCAGCTCCAATGCAGCATTATGGCTACTTCACTAAGAATATTCAGTGGGGAAAGATTTTCAACATCAGCTAAGGGTTTTAGCCACACAACCCCTACCAAAATTAATAGGGCTCACGTGGCCAGACTTCCTAGTCAGCTTCCAAAGTCTCAACACTCATACTTAAAAGATTCTGGTTTTTAAGGAAGGGACTCTGACACTGAATAAATGGACTTTAAAAGTAATTCCAAACTGCCACAAACCTGGGTACTAGTTTCTCTAATTGCCACTGCAGCAAGTGGCATTTCCCCTTCCCAGAGCTCTGCCCCCTTCCCAGCTACAGTTCAGGACTGCTGCTATAGATTTCTCTGTTCCTTTCACCCCAGTAAGACTCTTGACTCCGTGGACCTCTCCTTTCTCGCTGCGCCACCCCAGATGCCCCCTTTTAGATGTTTTCCAAAATTCGAGAAAACCAAGGTGAAGTTTCTTGTTTAAAGTTTTTTTGATGGATGTTGCTGGGATAAAACATGTTCAGTTTCACTGCAGTGTCTCACATAGGCAGAATTAGCTAAAGACAGGAAACAAGAGGGAGACATTCCAGTCAGCAAAGGGAACAGTGACTGTCACCAGCACATCCCTCTTTCCAACCCAAGCTGGCACTCTATGGGGGGGGGGGGAAGAGGGAGACGCGCTCTGGCAAGTTCAGAATGGCAGACATGCCAAAGTAGCCCAATCCCAGTGAAGGACTGATGGCTTCCTTACTGGAGCAATCGACAAGAGTCACTAGGACAGCTGCCGAATCAGGCGTCTCCAGCAGAAGGCTGGCATCTATTCAAAGCCATTAGTCAGTCCCCAGTTGTCTGTAAATAACCCCTTTGTCTGAGGAATCCTTGACATGGAAGGCCAGGCAGAGGCCAAACAATTCACAGGCTTGCAGTCCTCCTGCCCAAAGCTGCTGGGGCGACAAGGGCCCTGCAAGCATGGCTTTGTGCAAGCCAAGTACAGCAGGAATCCCATGAGCATGAACAGAAACAACTCAGCTGGCCCCACAAACATTTTCCACACCACTGCTGTGGCTGCCACAAATGCATCTTCCCTAGAAGAAGAGTTAGTTTGAGCCCTGAGGAATCACGTTATTTGTTTTCCCTCTTAGGCATGCAGGAAGAGGAAGGCCATACAATGGCGTGGATGTAACTGGAATTAGGAATATGCTGTAGGAAGTGCCTTATCGGGCAAGCCAGGTGGGCAGAGAGGCCTGTCTTATTTTGACCAGTATTAAATGCTTCTGAGGAAGGTGCAAGGAACCCTGCAGTGGCCACTTCAGCAGTAACTTCTCTGTAGGGAAGTTTCTTCTTGACCCCAGCAATTTGGAGTTGGCTTGTGCATTGAAGCTGGCAGATTTATAGCCCTTATGAGTGTTTATCTGAGTAACGGTGGATGTTTTTCTTATTGACCTTGTAAATGTCGAAACCCCTTCTGAAATGAACTCTATCATCAGTGAACACCCTAGAGCTGCACAAGGCTAACGTTCCGAGTCAACATCAAGGCAAGAGGAGAGAAACTACAACAATGGAGACTGGGACGAAGACAGCTGCCTGTGATGACTCCAGAGAACTGAGCCACTCCAGCTGCCTGCTGCCTGCTCTGCCAGCGGGGCTACCCCAATGTCTCTTCTGAAATGGACGCAGTGTAAACAGGAAGCAGAGCTCTGACACCAGGCATGCTGCAGACGGCTGCAAACCCTGCAGGGGGCCAGTCACCAGTCTGGTGGAGGGAAGGCTGGTGACCTAGCATCCTGCCGACAGTCAGGGAACTGGCCTGACCATAGCCGACCAGTCAGCACTAAGCTCCTGGGGTGACATTCTGAAGGACTCATAGATACAACATCCAGTGCCACCAAGATACCTTGGTGACAGGTGCCTTAGAAACATTCAAGCTGGAGAGAATGTGATGGTCCAGCAACTGAGAGCAGGATGCTCACTGCAAGGAGCTTAAGGCCCCACCAGCTCCAGTCAGTCTTTATAGCATGGTCCCAGCATTACCCACCCAGGGGAGCAGAGTCCATCCCACCCGTTTGTGCCTTTTGCCTTGTGCTCCCAAAGCTCCAGCAGCCACTTCTGCACACAGAAGAGCTATTAATTGTATTCTCTGCAGTCCTACGCTCTGAGTGGACCAAAACCCAAATCCCCCTGCATCCTCAGGCAGCGCAAGTTTCAAAGAGTCACTAATGCTCACCGAAGCCTCCTTCCACCACTCCTGCAATTCTAGGGGACTTTTTTTGTCCATGTGATTCCTATACAAGAAAAAGTTAAACCAATGCTAGCAGCTAGCACTGTCGGGAGCTCTGTGGAAGCAACCAGCCAGCGTGAGCAAGGAGCAGGCAACCACGTGGTCCCCATCCCAAAGTGGAGGAAATTGCACAGATGAAGAACAGGATGGCAAAAAATGGCAAACTCCCTCTTTCCTGTCATGTGCCTGCTGCACTGGTCCACCAAGAAGCTATAATGTCCCTTGATAAAGCAAGTCACTGAAGGGCTGTGAGTTCAACATATCACTTAGCTTTTCATGTAGAAGGCAGGTTTTTAGCATTAAAGACTCCTCATGCAATAGTCAATCAAATGCTTTTCCAAAAAAGAACAGTTGGGGATAGTTGAATTTTTTTTAATTTGGCAGCTTTGGCTTACAGTTTTAAAAGCATTAAAATGATAAACAGAGCAAATAAAAACCTAAACAACCAGAGCTCAGTGTAGAAGCTACAAGTCAGAGCTGGGAAAACATCACGTCACATCTAGTCCAGCCTCGGATCAGGGCAGGCCTGTTCCTCACAACGTGCTGTCTGCTGCTTTGTCCAGGCTGGTTTTAAAATGTCTCTGGTAATGGGATTTCCGCCACTCCCCTTGGAAGAGGGATCGTAACATGTGTAATTTCAAAGCCAGTATGAAACACTTCCCAGCTGAAAAAGGGGTGACATACCCAAGTCAAAAGCATTCCCTGAAGAGCTAAGAATACAGCAGTAGGTGAGGTTAAGTGGTTTTTAATAAAAACGTTTTGAATAGATACTGATCTGTTGCTTATAGCAGCAAACTCTCTGTTGTCTTATTTTAAAAGAAACAGCAAGGTGAATTTTAGAAAACCAAATAACTGAGGGCTCAAAATAACCAGTCATAGGAAGGCCAAAGCCTCTTGATTTCACTGTGCCGTCTGGATGTGTGCAAAATGCCCCCCCACTACTAACACCTTCTCAGAGCAACTCCGTTTAAGCATTTGATTTAGGTTTAGCTTCTGTCTCTGTTGTTTGGTTTCCGGACTTCTTCATTAAGGATGAAGTTTAAGGCTCAGGACTTTAACAATCACAATTCCAGTAGAGCAGGCATATGCACTCTCAGGAGAAACCGTGTATGGATACTTTCTTTTCTCATATTCCTTTCAGAAAATGCCACAAAGCTTATGGAACATTCCAAAAAATAAATCCAGATTTCCAGTGTAATCATCTTCCTTTTATTACAAAATTAAAGCATAGTCATCCCCTTGGCCCTTAATTCCCACTTTCTCTTTAAGAAAATTACACTGAGAACTCACCTTAAAAAGATTTTCCTTTCCAAATTTTCCCTGCTAGGGCCAGGCAATGCCAAAGTCACAATTCATAAAAAGTGAATAATTAACTGAGAACTTACCCTGGGATAGAAACACAGATTGTAATTAAAGAATTAGACATTTGAGGCCAAATTCATCCCTGGTTATATTTTCCAGAGTTCATTCAAGCTCCAAGGAAGGAGTGTGTCACAGGTAGTCACTGGTTTTGCAAAAATGTGAAAGAATAAAAATCAAAACTTTAAAATGAAGTGAAAGCCGTTGAAAAAGCAAAACCAGAGTCAGTTGCATTAGAAATGTGTGTAACAGGAAATAAACATACACTCTCTTCTCCAATGTTGATGTGCATGAAAATTGGAAACGGTTAAAATTACCGCCTGAGCTCTCTTGTGAAATATGCTGCAAACACAGAGCTTGAAGTTTTTAAGTAGACACTTACTAACCAGAAGTTATATGAAAACAGAGGGAAGAGGTGAGCACCATCAACGTTTATGAGCTACTTGCTGGGAAGAGTAACTCCACCAGCCAAGTCCCCTTTACCAACTGCTGGGAAAGAAAAGGGTGCAGAGATTCCCAGCAAGGTGCTTTCATATCAGGGTTTGGCTATTGGTGGGGGGAGGCAAGGTACTGGAGGCAGGAGGCAGGGCATTGGGGGGAAGGGCCGGGGGAAGGTATTTGATACATTTGAAATCAAGTCCCCATCTTTCCCTGCTAACCTCTGGTGCTGGGTAATGGAGAAGAGGTGCTCTGACATTCTACCCCTCCCTCTGCCTCTGTTTTTTGTGATCCACCTCCCCAGTGCCTCTGCTGCTTTCCCAATTAAATTGCCACAAATTCTTGTCAAGTTCACTGTTGACCACAGTTCTGAAGAGCAGCAGAGAACCTGCCTAAAGTCTTGTTAATTTCACTCAAAGCTCAGTCAAAGATAGCAGCAGCTGTGGCACTGTAGCTGTCTGTAGATTCAGGAACCCCAATACTGCCTCTAGTCATATTTACAGAGTTTTCTTCACCATAGAAGGGCAAGGAACTTCTTTAATGAAATAAAATCTTAGATTCTGCAGAAGCTGATGGCTTACCCCCCCCCCCCAGACATATACTGGACAGGGAAAGTTTTTTACTTTCAACTGGTGAATATATTTTTCAAAGTCCTACCATCATAGGGTGACCAGATGTCCCGATTTTATAGGGACAGTCCCAATTTTTGGGTCTTTTTCTTATATAGGCTCCTATTACCCCCCACACCCTGACCCAATTTTTCACGTTTGCTGTCTGGTCACCCTGCCTATACCATCATCTACATGAAATTTGAACTATATTAGGCTAAGACTAAAAGGATGGAATCTGAACAAAGAAAAAAATAACAATCCCTGTTCCCAGCGTCCCAAAACAAGGAGGCAGCTCACAGCCAGGACACAGCATTTCTGTAAGTCAGAAAGAACTCATACCAGCCTCATTGTGGAGGCACGTACAGTACCTAGATACAGTTCACATTTTTTGTTGCCAATGCCCCAATTTACAGAGCTGGAAGGAGGGCACCAGCCCACCAGCTACTGGGTCCTGCCCTGTGCCCAAGTATTTTGCAAGGAAGGGGCTGTCTGTGTCTTTAGGGAGTCGATAGCGAGCTCAGCACTATACGATCTGTAAAGGAGACAGAGACTCTGCCCCAAAGCGTTTACACCCTAGACGGCAAAGCCACCACTGGGTGATAAGGAACTGTGCGTGGAGATGCAGACGTGTTCCCCATGCCCCCAGGACCCAGGGTAAGGAGGGTGCCAGTCTGCCCACCACGGCCCAGGCCCGGACTAGAACATCAGAGTAGCTCTGCTCCCAGGTGCCCTGGACCTGCCCAGGCGGACGCAGCCCGGGGACAGGTGTGGGGCACCAGCAGAACAGGGCGGTACTGGCCGGACAGAGGGTCCAGGCGGTGGGGACGGGAGCTGGCAGGGGCAGTTAGAGCCTGGGGGACACCGCCCGCCAGGTCCCCGCAGGGGGGCAGGGGATCAGCAGCTGGGTGGGGAGATCTCCCCAAAGACACCCACCACCCACGGGGACCCCTCTGCCTCCCCCACTCCGGGAGCCCCCCGGAGCGCCCCATGGGAACCCCCCTTCTCAAGGGCGCCCCAAGCACCCCCCGTTCCCACCTGGTCCGCACGCTCCGCTCCGCTCCGGGCCGAGCCGAGCCGGGCTCGCTGGCTGCTCCTCACCCGCCGCGGCGCTGGACAGACTCAGGCAGCGGAAGCAGCCGCCCCAGCCCCGCCGGGGGGAGCCGGAGCCGGAGCCCGGCCCCTGGACCCGCCCTGCCCCGCCCGCTGGGCGGAGCAGGCCGGGGGGAGGCAGGGTCCTGGGGGCGGGAGGCATTGGGGGGAAGGCCAGGGGGAGGCAAGGTACGGGGGGGTGGGAGGCAGGGCATTGGGGGGCAGGAGGCAGGGCATTGTGGGGAAGGCCAGGGGGAAGGAAGCAGGGCATTGGGGGGAAGGCCAGGGGGAGGCAGGGTCCTGTGGGGCAGGAGGCAGGGCATTGGGGGGAAGG